>NC_069504.1:470266598-470566598 GCF_027579735.1 Bombina bombina | reverse complement strand
AAAATTGGAGGGTTACCTTAAGAAAATGTTTATTCAACAAGGTTTTATTTTACAGCCCC
Organism: Bombina bombina; assembly: GCF_027579735.1. Lineage (NCBI taxonomy): Eukaryota > Metazoa > Chordata > Amphibia > Anura > Bombinatoridae > Bombina > Bombina bombina. The sequence goes on along the minus strand of NC_069504.1, from coordinate 470,566,539 downwards.
TTGCATGCATTGTCACGGCCGCGGCGGCATTCTGGTTTGAGGCCCTGGAAAAGGCCATCCATACAGCTCCATTGACTGAAATTATTGACAAGCTTAGAACACTTAAGCTAGCTAACTCATTTGTTTCTGATGCCATTGTTCATTTGACTAAACTAACGGCTAAGAATTCCGGATTCGCCATCCAGGCGCATAGGGCGCTATGGCTTAAATCCTGGTCAGCTGACGTGACTTTGAAGTCTAAATTACTCAACATTCCTTTCAAGGGGCAGACCTTATTCGGGCCTGGTTTGAAGGAAATTATTGCTGACATTACTGGAGGTAAGGGTCACACCCTTCCTCAGGACAGGGCCAAAGCAAAGGCCAAACAGTCTAATTTTCGTGCCTTTCGAAATTTCAAGGCAGGTGCAGCATCAACTTCCTCCGCTTCAAAACAAGAGGGAACTTTTGCTCAATCTAAGCAGGCCTGGAAACCTAACCAGTCCTGGAACAAAGGCAAGCAGGCCAGAAAGCCTGCTGCTGCCTCTAAGACAGCATGAAGGAACGGCCCCCTATCCGGTGACGGATCTAGTAGGGGGCAGACTTTCTCTCTTCGCCCAGGCGTGGGCAAGAGATGTTCAGGATCCCTGGGCGTTGGAGATCATATCTCAGGGATATCTTCTGGACTTCAAAGCTTCCCCTCCACAAGGGAGATTTCATCTTTCAAGGCTATCTGCAAATCAGATAAAGAAAGAGGCATTCCTATTCTGTGTGCAAGACCTCCTAGTTATGGGAGTGATCCATCCAGTTCCGCGGACGGAACAAGGACAGGGTTTTTAGTCAAATCTGTTTGTGGTTCCCAAAAAAGAGGGAACCTTCAGGCCAATTTTGGATCTAAAGATCTTAAACAAATTCCTCAGAGTTCCATCTTTCAAAATGGAAACTATTCGGACCATCCTACCCATGATCCAAGAAGGTCAGTACATGACCACAGTGGACTTAAAGGATGCCTACCTTCACATACCGATTCACAAGGATCATCATCGGTTTCTAAGGTTTGCCTTTCTAGACAGGCATTACCAATTTGTAGCTCTTCCCTTCGGGTTGGCTACAGCCCCGAGAATCTTTACAAAGGTTCTGGGCTCACTTCTGGCGGTTCTAAGACCGCGAGGCATAGCGGTGGCTCCGTATCTAGACGACATCCTGATACAGGCATCAAGCTTTCAAGTTGCCAAGTCTCATACAGAGATAGTTCTGGCATTTCTAAGGTCGCACGGGTGGAAAGTGAACGAGAAAACGAGTTCTCTATCCCCACTCACAAGAGTCTCCTTCTTAGGGACTCTTATAGATTCTGTAGAAATGAAAATTTACCTGACGGAGTCCAGGTTATCAAAACTTCTAAATGCTTGCCGTGTTCTTCACTCCATTCCACGCCCTTCGGTAGCTCAGTGTATGGAGGTAATTGGCATAATGGTAGCGGCAATGGACATAGTGCCATTTGCGCGCCTTCATCTCAGACCGCTGCAATTATGCATGCTGAGTCAGTGGAATGGGGATTACACAGATTTGTCCCCTCTGCTAAATCTGGATCAAGAGACCAGAGATTCTGTTCTCTGGTGGTTGTCTCGGGTACACCTGTCTAAGGGTATGACCTTTCGCAGGCCAGATTGGACAATTGTAACAACAGATGCCAGCCTTCTAGGTTGGGGTGCAGTCTGGAATTCCCTGAAGGCACAGGGATCGTGGACTCAGGAGGAGAAACTCCTTCCAATAAATATTCTGGAGTTAAGAGCGATATTCAATGCTCTTCTGGCTTGGCCTCAGTTAGCAACACTGAGGTTCATCAGATTTCAGTAGGACAATATCACGACTGTGGCTTACATCAACCATCAAGGGGGAACCAGGAGTTCCCTAGCGATGTTAGAAGTCTCAAAAATAATTCACTGGGCAGAGTACCACTCTTGCCACCTGTCAGCAATCCATATCCCAGGCGTGGAGAACTGGGAGGCGGATTTTCTAAGTCGTCAGACTTTCCATCCGGGGGAGTGGGAACTCCATTCGGAGGTGTTTGCTCAGTTGATTCATCGTTGGGGCAAACCAGAGTTGGATCTCATGGCGTCTCGCCAGAACGCCAAGCTTCCTTGTTACGGATCCAGGTCCAGGGACCCAGAAGCGACGCTGATAGATGCTCTAGCAGCGCCTTGGTTCTTCAACCTGGCTTATGTGTTTCCACCGTTTCCTCTGCTCCCTCGACTGATTGCCAAAATCAAACAGGAGAGAGCATCGGTGATTCTGATAGCACCTGAGTGGCCACGCAGGACTTGGTATGCAGACCTAGTGGACATGTCATCCTTTCCACCATGGACTCTGCCTCTAAGACAGGACCTTCTGATACAAGGTCCTTTCAATCATCCAAATCTAATTTCTCTGAGACTGACTGCATGGAGATTGAACGCTTGATTCTATCAAAGCGTGGCTTCTCCGAGTCAGTCATTGATACTTTAATACAGGCACGAAAGCCTGTTACCAGGAAAATCTACCACAAGATATGGAGTAAATATCTTTATTGGTGTGAATCCAATAATTACTCATGGAGTAAGGTTAGGATTCCTAGAATATTGTCTTTTCTCCAAGAGGGCTTGGACAAAGGATTATCAGCTAGTTCCTTAAAGGGACAGATTTCTGCTCTGTCTATTCTTTTGCACAAGCGTCTGGCAGAGGTTCCAGACGTCCAGGCATTTTGCCAGGCTTTGGTTAGAATTAAGCCTGTGTTTAAACCTGTTGCTCCCCCGTGGAGCTTAAACTTGGTTCTTAAGGTTCTTCAAGGAGTTCCGTTTGAACCCCTTCATTCCATTGATATTAAACTAGTTCTGTTTTTGATGGCTATTTCCTCGGCTCGGAGAGTCTCTGAGCTATCTGCCTTACAATGTGATTCTCCTTATCTGATTTTTCATGCAGATAACGTAGTTCTGCGTACCAAACCTGGGTTTTTACCTAAGGTGGTTTCTAACAAGAATATCAATCAAGAGATTGTTGTTCCATCGTTGTGCCCTAATCCTTCTTCAAAGAAGGAACGTCTTTTACATAATCTGGATGTAGTCCGTGCCTTGAAGTTTTACTTACAAGCTACTAAAGATTTTCGTCAAACATCTTCCCTGTTTGTCGTTTACTCTGGACAGAGGAGAGGTCAAAAAGCTTCGGCAACCTCTCTTTCCTTTTGGCTTCGGAGCGTAATACGCCTAGCCTATGAGACTGCTGGACAGCAGCCCCCTGAAAGGATTACAGCTCATTCTACTAGAGCTGTGGCTTCCACCTGGGCCTTCAAAAATGAGGCCTCTGTTGAACAGATTTGCAAGGCTGCGACTTGGTCTTCGCTTCACACTTTTTCAAAATTTTACAAATTTTATACTTTTGCTTCTTCTGAGGCTGTGTTTGGGAGAAAGGTTCTTCAGGCAGTGGTTCCTTCCACTTAATCCTGCCTTGTCCCTCCCATCATCCGTGTACTTTAGCTTTGGTATTGGTATCCCACAAGTAATGGATGATCCGTGGACTGGATACACTTAACAAGAGAAAACATAATTTATGCTTACCTGATAAATTTATTTCTCTTGTAGTGTATCCAGTCCACGGCCCGCCCTGTCCTTTTAAGGCAGGTCTAAATTTTAATTAAACTACAGTCACCACTGCACCCTATGGTTTCTCCTTTCTTTGTTTGTTTTTGGTCGAATGACTGGATATGACAGTTAGGGGAGGAGCTTTATAGCAGCTCTGCTGTGGGTGATCCTCTTGCAACTTCCTGTTGGGAAGGAGAATATCCCACAAGTAATGGATGATCCGTGGACTGGATACACTACAAGAGAAATAAATTTATCAGGTAAGCATAAATTATGTTTTTCAGTATATTTCCTTTTGCAGACTGTCAGTTTCATATCTGGGAAATGTTTTTTTATGAAAATGTATTTCTTACCTGGGGTATAGTCTCTTTTTAAAATTGACTGTCTTTTAAATTCGCGGGCAGAATTAGGCTCGCGAGGGCACAAAATGCCAAAGTTTATTGCGTCATTCTTAGTGCGAGATATTTTGGCGCAAAGTTACGTTCGTTGGCGCAAATTCGTAATTTCTGGCGTCTTAGTTGACGCAGAGTCCTTCACGAGGCTGCGTCATCTATGACGCGAGTGTGTTGTTTTCGGAAGTTTTTGGCGCCAAAAAATATTTTTCTGTTTGTTGTGCGTCATACTTGGCGCCAAATATTTTCATTATTTAAGACCCCATTCCTATTTGCCTCTTGCCTTTTTCTATGTTAGAGGGCTATGCTGTTTGCATTTTTCCCATTCCTGAAACTGCCATATAAGGAAATTGATCATTTTGCTTTATATGTTGTTTTTTTCTCTTACATTTGCAAGATGTCTCAATCTGATCCTGTCTCAGAATTCACTGTTGGATCCCTGCTGCCTGATAACAGTTGTACCAAAGCTAAGTGCATTTGTTGTAAACTTGTGGAGATTATTCCTCCAGCTGTGGTTTGTAATAGTTGTCATGATAAACTTTTACATGCAGAAAATGTATCCATCAGTAGTAGTTCATTACCTGTTGCTGTTCCCTCAACATCTAATGCACAAGATATACCTGTAAATTTTAAAGAATTTATTTCTGATTCTATTCAGAAGGTTTTGTCTGCCATTCCGCCTTCTAATAAACGTAAAAGGTCTTTTAAAACTTCTCATAGAGTTGATGAAATTTTAAATGACCGGCAACATACTGATTTATCCTTCTCTGATGAGGATCTTTCTGATTCAGAAGATCCTGCCTAAGATATTGACACTGACAAATCCTCTTATTTATTTAAAATGGAGTATATTCGTTCGTCCTTTGTTAAAAGAAGTGTTGTTTACATTAGATATGGAGGAAACTAGTCTTCTTAATATTAAAACTAGTAAACTTTTAAATTCTGTTTATAAACCTCCTGTGGTTATTCCAGAGGTTTTTCCAGTTCCTAATGCTATTTCTGATATGATTTCTAAAGAATGGAATAGGCCTGGTACTTCTTTTATTCCTTCTTCAAGGATTAAAAAATTGTATCCTTTGCCAGCAGTTAGATTGAAGTTTTGGGAAAAGATCCCCAAAGTTGATGGGGCTATCTCTACTCTTGCTAAACGTACTATTATTCCTACTGAAGATAGTACTTATTTTAAAGATCCTTTAGATAGGAAACTTGAATCTTATCTAAGGAAGGCTTATTTATATTCAGGTCATCTTCTTAGGCCTGCAATTTCTTTGGCTGATGTTGCAGCTGCTTCAACTTTTTGGTTGGAAATTTTAGCGCAACAAAGTATTGGATCATGATTTCTCTAGCATTAAGTTGATTCAACATGCTAATAATTTCATTTGTGATGCCATTTTTTATATCATCAATATTGATGTTAGATATATGTATTTAGCTATTTTAGCTAGAAGAGCTTTGTGGCTCAAATCTTGGAATGCTTATATGAATGCTAAGTCCAGATTGCTATCTCTTTCTTTCCAAGGTAATAAATTATTTGGTTCTCAGTTGGATTCAATAATTTCAACTGTCACTGGGGGGAAGGGAGTTTTTTTGCCTCAGGATAAAAATACCTAAGGGAAAATCTAAAGCTTCTAACCGTTTTCGTTCCTTTCGACATAATAAGGAACAGAAATCTAATCCTTCCCCAAAGGTTTCCAATTGGAAGCCTTCCTCAAATTGGAATAAATCCAATCTATTTAAGAGATCAAAGCCAGCTCCCAAGTCCATATGAAGATGCGGCCCTCATTCCAGCTCAGCTGGTAGGGGGCAGATTAAAGTTTTTCAAAGATGTTTGGATCAATTTGGTCCAAAATCATTGGATTCAGAGTATTGTGTCTCAGGGGTACAGAATAGGATTCAGAGTAAGACCGCCTGTGAGAAGATTTTTTCTCCCACGCATTCCAGCGCACCCAGTAAAGGCTCAGGCTTTTCTGAAGTGTGTTTCAGACCTGAAGTTATCATGGGTAATCATGCCAGTTCCGTTTCAGGAACAGGGTCTGGGGTTTCTCTTGTTAAGTGTAGTCAGTCCACGGGTCATCCATTACTTATGGGATTATATCTCTTCCCCAACAGGAAGTTGCAAGAGGATCACCCAAGCAGATCTGCTATATAGCTCCTCCCCTCACATGTCATATCCAGTCATTCTCTTGCAAGCTAACTAAAGATAGGTTGTTGTGAGAGAGCTGTGGTGTTTTTAAACTTAGTTTATTTCTTCAATCAAAAGTTTGTTATTTTAAATGGCACCGGAGTGTGCTGTTTGTTTTCAGGCAGCATTAGAAGAAGAATCTGCCTGCGTTTTCTATGATCTTAGCAGACATAACTAAGATCCACTGGCTGTTCTCGCACATTCTGAGGAGTGAGGTAACTTCAGAAGAGGGGAATAGCATGCAGGGCCCCCCTGCAAACGAGGTATGTGCAGTAAATTATTTTTCTAAGCAATGGAATTGACTGAGAAATTACTGCTGATACCAATGTTATGTAAGTACAGCCTTAAATGCAGTGGTAGCGACTGGTATTAGGCTGAGGAGTGTGTGTACACTGAAGTATTTTTCTAGGGAATGGAATTTGACTCAGAAAATACTGTTAATACTGAAGTAATGTGTGAGCCTTAACTGCAGTAAAAGCGACTGGTAGCAGGCTTATTAATAACACTTCATAACTTTTAAAATGTATGTTCAAAACGTTTACTGGCATGTTAATCGTTTTTTGTGAGGTACTTGGTGATAAAACTTATTGGGGCATGATTTTTACCACATGGCTAACTTTTGTTTCTGCATAGAAACAGTTAACTGAGCTTCCCCACTGTGTAATATGAGTGGGAGGGGCCTATTTTAGCGCTTTTTTGAGCAGTAAAAATTCAGTCACAATCTTCCTACTTCATCCTCCATGATCCAGGACGTCTCTAGAGAGCTCAGGGGTCTTCAAAATTCATTTTGAGGGAGGTAATCAGTCACAGCAGACCTGTGACAGTGTGTTTGACTGTGATAAAAACGTTAATTATTAAATTGTTATCCGTTTTTGGGTATTAAGGGGTTAATCATCCATTTGCTGGTGGGTGCAATCCTTTGCTAACTTAATACATTTACTGTGAAAATTTGGTTGCTATAACTAATTTGGTTCATTGTTATTTCAACTGTGACAGCTTTTTGTGCTTCTTAAAGGCACAGTAGCGTTTTTTATATTGCTTGTAAATTTATTTGAAAAGTATTTTCCAAGCTTGCTAGTCTCATTGCTAGTCTGTTTAAACATGTCTGACATAGATGAATCTGTTTGTTCACTATGTATGAAGGACAATGTGGAGCCCCATAGAAAATTGTGTACTAAATGCATTGATGTAACTTTGAATAAAAGTCAGTCTTAACATGCAAAGAAATTATCACCAGACAACAAGGGGGAAGTTATGCCGACTAACTCTCCTCACGTGTCAGTACCTTCGCCTCCCGCTCAGGAGATGCGTGATTTTGAGGCGCCAAGTACATCAGGGAGGCCCTTACAAATCACTTTGCAAGACATGGCTACTGTTATGACAGAAGTATTATCTAAATTGCCAGAATTAAGAGGCAAGCATGATAGCTCTGGGTTAAGGACAGAGCGCGCTGATGATGTGAGAGCCATGTCCGATACTGCGTCACAATTTGCAGAACATGAAGACGGAGAGCTTCATTCTGTGGGTGACGGATCTGATCCAGGGAGACTGGATTCAGAGATTTCTAATTTTAAATTTAAGCTTGAGAACCTCCGCATATTGCTAGGGGAGGTATTAGCGGCTCTGAATGATTGTAAAACGGTTGCAATTCCAGAAAAATTATGTAGGTTGGATAGATACTACGCGGTACCGGTGTGTACTGACGTGTTTCCTATACCTAAAAGGCTTACAGAGATTATTAGCAAGGAGTGGGATAGACCCGGTGTGCCTTTTTCCCCTCCTCCCATATTTTGGAAAATGTTTCCTATAGACCCCACCACACGAGACTTATGGCAGACGGTCCCTAAGGTGGAGGGAGCGGTTTCTACTTTAGCTAAGCGTACCACTATCCCGGTGGAGGATAGTTGTGCTTTTTCAGATCCAATGGATAAAAAATTAGAAGGTTACCTTAAGAAAATGTTTGTTCAACAAGGTTTTATCTTACAGCCCCTTGCATGCATTGCGCCTGTCACTGCTGCAGCGGCATTCTGGTTTGAGTCTCTGGAAGAGGCCATTTGCACAGCTCCATTGGATGAAATTATGAACAAGCTTAAAGCACTTAAGCTAGTTAACGCATTTGTTTCTGATGCCGTCGTACATTTAACCAAACTTACGGCTAAGAACTCCGGATTTGCCAACCTAAGCGCGCAGAGCGCTATGGCTTAAATCCTGGTCAGCTGACGTGACTTCTAAATCTAAATTGCTTAATATTCCTTTCAAAGGGCAGACCTTATTCGGGCCCGGCTTGAAAGAAATTATCGCTGACATTACGGGAGGTAAGGGCCATGCTCTACCTCAGGACAGGGCCAAATCAAAGGCCAAACAGTCTAATTTTCGTGCCTTTCGTAACCTCAAGGCAGGAGCAGCATCAACTTCCTCCGCTCCAAAACAGGAAGGAGCTGTTGCTCATTACAGACAGGGCTGGAAAACTAACCAGTCCTGGAACAAGGGCAAGCAGGCCAGAAAACCTGTTGCTGCCCCTAAGACAGCATGAAGCGAGGGCCCCCTCTCCGGAAACGGATCTAGTGGGGGGCAGACTATCTCTCTTCGCCCAGGCTTGGGCAAGAGATGTCCAGGATCCCTGGGCGTTGGAGATCATATCTCAGGGATATCTTCTGGACTTCAAAGCTTCTCCTCCACAAGGGAGATTTCATCTTTCAAGGTTCCTCTTACTAATGGGGGTAATCCACCCGGTTCCGTGAACGGAACACGGGCAGGGATTCTATTCAAATCTGTTTGTGGTTCCCAAGAAAGAGGGAACCTTCAGACCAATTTTGGACTTAAAGATCCTAAACAAATTCCTAAGAGTTCCATCATTCAAAATGGAAACTATTCGAACCATCCTACCCATGATCCAAGAGGGTCAGTACATGACCACTGTGGACTTAAAGGATGCCTACCTTCACATACCGATTCACAAGGATCATTATCGGTACCTAAGATTTGTCTTCCTAGACAGGCATTACCAGTTTGTAGCTCTTCCCTTCGGGTTAGCTACGGCTCCAAGAATCTTTACAAAGGTTCTGGGCTCACTTCTGGCGGTACTAAGACCGCAAGGCATAGCGGTGGCTCCGTACCTAGACGACATCCTGATACAAGCGTCAAGTTTTCAAACTGCCAAGTCTCATACAGAGATAGTTCTGGCATTTCTGAGATCGCATGGGTGGAAGGTGAACGTGGAAAAGAGTTCTCTATTACCACTCACAAGGGTTCCCTTCCTAGGGACTCTTATAGATTCTGTAGAGATGAAAATTTACCTGACGGAGGCCAGGTTATCAAAACTTCTAAATGCTTGCCGTGCCCTTCATTCCATTCCACACCCGTCAGTAGCTCAGTGCATGGAAGTAATCGGCTTAATGGTAGCGGCAATGGACATAGTACCATTTGCGCTACTGCATCTCAGACCGCTGCAATTGTGCATGCTAAGTCAGTGGAATGGGGATTATTCAGATTTTTCCCCTCTACTAAATCTGGATCAAGAGACCAGAGATTCTCTTCTCTGGTGGCTTTCTCGACCCCACCTGTCCAAGGGGATGACCTTTCGCAGGCTAGATTGGACGATTGTAACAACAGACGCCAGCCTTCTAGGTTGGGGCGCAGTCTGGAATTCCCTGAAGGCTCAGGGATCATGGACTCAGGAGGAGAAACTCCTCCCAATAAATATTCTGGAGTTAAGAGCGATATTCAATGCTCTTCTAGCTTGGCCTCAGTTAGCAACTCTGAGGTTCATCAGATTTCAGTCGGACAACATCACGACTGTGGCTTACATCAATCATCAAGGGGGAACCAGGAGTTCCCTAGCGATGTTGGAAGTCTCAAAGATAATTCGCTGGGCAGAGTCTCACTCTTGCCACCTGTCAGCAATCTACATCCCAGGCGTGGAGAACTGGGAGGCGGATTTTCTAAGTCGCCAGACTTTTCAACCGGGGGAGTGGGAACTTCATCCAGAGGTCTTCGCTCAACTGATTCATCGTTGGGGCGAACCAGATCTGGATCTCATGGCGTCTCGCCAGAACGCCAAGCTTCCTCATTTCGGATCCAGGTCCAGGGACCCCGGGAGCGGCGCTGATAGATGCTCTAGCAGCCCCTTGGGTTTTCCAGATGGCTTATGTATTTCCACCGTTTCCGCTGCTGCCTCGACTGATTGCCAAGATCAAACAGGAGAGAGCATCAGTGATTCTGATAGCGCCTGTGTGGCCACGCAGGACCTGGTATGCAGACCTAGTGGACATGTCGTCCTGTCCACCATGGTCTCTGCCTCTGAGGCAGGACCTTCTAATTCAGGGTCCTTTCAACCATCCAAATCTAATTTCTCTGAGGCTGACTGCATGGAGATTGAACGCTTGATTCTATCAAAGCGTGGCTTCTCGGAGTCGGTTATTGATACCCTAATACAGGCTAGGAAACCTGTTACCAGAAGAATTTACCATAAGATATGGCGTAAATATTTGTATTGGTGCGAATTCAAGAGTTACTCATGGAGTAAGGTTAGGATTCCTAGGATATTGTCTTTTCTACAAGAGGGTTTAGAAAAGGGCTTATCCGCTAGTTCGTTAAAAGGACAGATTTCTGCTCTGTCTATTCTTCTACACAAGCGTCTGGCAGAAATTCCAGACGTTCAGGCTTTTTGTCAGGCTTTGGCTAGGATTAAGCCTGTGTTTAAGACTGTTGCTCCGCCGTGGAGCTTAAACTTAGTTCTTAATGTCCTGCAAGGCGTTCCATTTGAACCCCTTCATTCCATTGATATTAAGCTGTTATCTTGGAAAGTTCTGTTTTTGATGGCTATTTCCTCGGCTCGAAGAGTCTCTGAGTTATCTGCCTTACATTGTGATTCTCCTTATCTGATTTTTCATTCAGACAAGGTAGTTCTGCGTACTAAACCTGGGTTCTTACCTAAGGTAGTTTCTAACAGGAATATCAATCAAGAGATTGTTGTTCCATCATTGTGTCCTAACCCTTCTTCAAAGAAGGAACGACTTTTGCATAATCTGGACGTAGTCCGTGCCCTGAAGTTCTATTTGCAGGCAACTAAAGATTTTCGTCAAACTTCTTCCCTGTTTGTCGTTTACTCTGGACAGAGGAGAGGTCAAAAGGCTTCGGCCACCTCTCTCTCTTTTTGGCTTCGTAGCATAATACGTTTAGCCTATGAGACTGCTGGACAGCAGCCTCCTGAAAGAATTACAGCTCATTCTACTAGAGCTGTGGCTTCCACCTGGGCCTTTAAAAATGAGGCTTCTGTTGAACAGATTTGCAAGGCTGCGACTTGGTCTTCACTTCACACTTTTTCAAAGTTTTACAAATTTGACACTTTTGCTTCTTTGGAGGCTATTTTTGGGAGAAAGGTACTTCAGGCAGTGGTTCCCTCCGTTTAAAGTTCCTGCCTTGTCCCTCCCTTCATCCGTGTACTTTGGCTTTGGTATTAGTATCCCATAAGTAATGGATGACCCGTGGACTGACTACACTTAACAAGAGAAAACATAATTTATGCTTACCTGATAAATTTATTTCTCTTGTAGTGTAGTCAGTCCACGGCCCGCTCTGTCTTTAAGGCAGTTCAAAATTTTTTAATTTAACTCCAGTCACCACTGCACCCTATGGTTTCTCCTTTCTCGTCTTGTTTCGGTCGAATGACTGGATATGACATGTGAGGGGAGGAGCTATATAGCAGATCTGCTTGGGTGATCCTCTTGCAACTTCCTGTTGGGGAAGAGATATAATCCCATAAGTAATGGATGACCCGTGGACTGACTACTCTACAAGAGAAATAAATTTATCAGGTAAACATAAATTATGTTTTTATTCAAATCTATTCATTGTCCCAAAGAAAGAAAATTAATTCAGACCAGTTTTGGATCTAAAGATTTTGAATCGATATGTAAGAGTACCAAACTTTCAAGATGGTGACTATAAGGAATATTCTGCCTTTTGTTCCGCAAGAGCATTATATGTCCACAATAGACTTTTACAGGATGCATATCTTCATATTCCGATTCATCCGGATCACTATCAGTGTATAGTCTATTTCAACTATGTAAGTGGAACGCAACTCCAGATCAATTATTGTTTTGTATCACCAGGGTTTTTGGGCTATTTAGGTGAGCATAGACCAGTAAACCTGTGGTGAATTAATATTAAGTTAGAGGTTCAATGCTGTTAGTACTATCACAACATGAATCCTTCTAAGCACAATATTTCCAATACTGTTAGACTGGCACAGTATGGAAAAAATAATGAAAAAATAATGAAAAAATGATAGAAGAAAAATATGCTTCTAATTTAAAGAACTTGAGAGAGAAAAAATTCTTTTTAAAGTTTACATTAAATAAACATGTAATGCAGGAGAGAGTTGGTTAATCCTTGTAAGAAGTAAGCTTGGTTTGCAAGAGATATACTTTTAACAAGTCACAGAGAATGCTTCAGTTGTCTTGTAGCTGCAACTTTGTAACTGTGTTTATTGAGAGCAACTGCTGCAGAGTAAGAGAGGAATTTGGCAAGATGCCCAGACTTGCAGTTGCAAAACCAAGTAACAGTTTTTATTTTGAAATAGTTAAATCCTCTTCAGTTCAAGCTTGAAACTTAAAGCTCAAAGTCTTGTTCTTAAAGCAGCATATATATTATCAAGTGAGAAAGGAGACATTGATTCCCCAGTATGAAATAGTGTGCAGAGTTATTTAGAAAACTGCAGTGCCTGTCAGCTCCAGTTAAATTAAGAGTGATGCTGTAAGTGTACAATAGCAATTCAGCAGTTAAGTTCTCAAATAGTATGCAAGGAATAAAATTAAGAGGTAACTTAGCTGTAAGTCCAAGGATGCAAACAGGATATTTCAGGGGATGTAATCCTTGTAGAAAATAGTACAGAGTAATCCAAGCAAACAGTCCTTTGTGAAAGCAGTTGGTTTGAGAAAAACAATGCAGCTCAGAGACTGTGTGTAAGCTGTTACTCCTGCTAATGAAAATAACTAAGCACCTGTTTGATGACAGGTGGAGCCTTAAGTAACATGAAAGTGAGAGAACCATGTGATGAGAAGTGAGAGAAGTAAAACATGAAATGGAATCCTGACATAAGCCCCCCTTCAAGGAAGCCGATCCTCGGCTTGATGCCTGGGTCTATGTGGATAGCGTCTATGGAAGCGGGAGAGCAACCGAGGGGCATTGATGTGGGTGTGCGGTACCCAACTGTCGTCATCTGGCGAGAAACCCTTCCACCTCACAAGGTATTGCAACTGACCATTGTAGTATCTAGAGTCCAATAGGTCTTGGACCTCAAATATGTCAACATCCAAGGTCACCGGATCAGGGGGAAGAATAGTTTTAGTCGTTGAGGTAGAAGAAGCCGGTTTCAGGAGCGAGACATGGAAGGTGGGGTGAATAGGTAATGATGATGGAAGATCAAGAGTAAGGGTCCGATAAATAAGCCAGCTAATTTTTTACTGGGAACAGGTATTTTGATATTTTTGGTTGAAAGCCAGACTTTATCTCCTACTGCATAGACAGGAGAAGGTCTTCTACGGAGATCATAGTATTTCTTTTGTATAGCTTGTGCGTTCTGGATGTTTAGACGCAAGGAATGAAAATTCTCCGCTATCTTTTGTAGAAGGTCATCAACCGGTTGAGAAGTTGGGGCAATTGAGTCATGGATGAAGAAGTTAGGGTGGAAAGCGTAATTCGCAAAGAATGGAGACAAATTGGTTGAACTGTTTTTACTATTATTATATGCAAATTCTGCCATGTATAGGTACCGGGCCCACTCTGTTTGTTGGTATGTGCAGTAACAGCGGATGTACTGTTCAAGCCATTGGTTTAACCTTTCAGTTTGACCATTGGTCTGCGGATGGAAGGCTGTACTAAGTCGATGATCAATCTGTAGATGTTGGGCGAGGGATTTCCAGAATTTTGAAGTAAATTGAGCTCCTCTGTCGGTTGTTATGATGTTCGGGATCCCATGGAAGCGTACAACCGAATTCAGGAAAAGTTGAGCAGTCTCCGTGGATATGGGTCCAAAAGTAAGAGATCTGAGCACTCAGGGCCAAAAGTAAAATCCAGGAATCTTTATTAAACAAAATATAAAAGCTGCATCAATGTGCAGGTAAGCAGGAATAGCAGTCCTGACGCGTTTCGCGCCCCCTAGTGGCGCTTAGTCATAGGAACTATTGCTAAACATATCTGAAGTGTACTTAAAGGGATCACTGTCCAATCAGCAGCCAGTAACTGCAAAAATCGGACATCACCCTGAAGAGAACACTGACAGCATGTTAGGAAATTTTTAAAATCAACAAATGTAATAAAATTGAAGGTACAAAAGAATCTTTGTATGCATACTAACAGGCTGTTATAAATAGAAACATTAAAGACATATAAATGCATGTCTACAAACTTGTATAGCTGATTAAATATTTAAACTTTGTAAGTGAAAAATGCCTCATTAACAGTAAGCTGAACAGATCCTTAGCTAAAAACTAAACCTAGGACGATATATTCAAATATTGTTAGCAAGCATTAGGGCATGATGGCAATGTTAGAGCTATACAAGTATATAATTAATATACAATCAGCAAGATTTAGATCATATTTGGAAAATGATGGGTGTTATGGAAAAATAAGGGATGTTGTTATACTAATCTATAATATATGATAAATTTATATATATAAAAGTATGCTATTGGCTTAATTAGCAATCGTCAATCTGGAAAGGGAGAGCATCAAAAATAGAAAAAGATGCATATATGCAATTATTGATAGTAATTATTATATAAATTAAAGATAGCATATTTTAGCATCAATCTATAAAGTAAGAAATGTCCCATTCCAGATTGATACCCTTAGGGTGTCTAGTTTCTAATTTTAGAATCCAGAATAACTCCCTTTTTGTAAGGAGTTTATGTCTGTCCCCTCCTCTGGTAGGTCTGTGAACTACTTCAATGATTTGCGCTCCAAAATTGGGAACACCAGTTAAATGCAGACCATTAAAGTGTTTGGCAACTGCTGAGTTTTTATTGAAATTTTCAACATCTTTCAAATGTTCCCTAACTCTATCTCGAAACTCACGAGAGGTTTGGCCTACATATTGGTGTTGGCAAATATTGCAGTTAAGTACATAAACTACCCACTTGGTTCTACAGGTGGCATAGAAGTTGATTGCATAAGTTTTTAGCGTGCTTTTTGAATGGAAGTTATTGCCTGTAATGATCGACTTACAGGCTTTACAGTTGAAATTATGGCATCTGTAATTTCCCCTTCTACCACAGTGAAGCCAGGTAGGGGAGGACAAATTACTGGTCTGTATCATACTCGGTGCCAACTTTGAGCCCAAAGTTTCTGGCTTTCTAGAAACAAATTTAAAATTTGACACTGAGTTTGATATTAAGGGATCATTTTTAAGTACTGGAATGTGTTTCTTTAGGATTTTAACTACTTCATTGTACTGATTAGAAAATGGGGTACTGAATACTATTGCGTTTTCTGAAAAAGATCTATATGATTTTATTTGTTTTGAAGTGCAATCCATTTTTGCATCTTCCTGTGCCTTGTCTAATAGACTTGAGTTGTAACCTCTGGCTAACAATCTCTTTTTTAGTTCATTGGATTGATTAGAATAAATTTCATCGTTGTTAGTGTTTCTCTTAAGTCTTAAAAATTGACTTTTTGGAATTGACCTTAGCAGGTGGGGAGGATGTGCTGATTGAGCATGTAAAATGGTATTACCAGCAGTTGGTTTTCTGTAAGTACTTGATATAATGGTTCCATCCTCCTCCACTCCCTCCAAAGTCAAATCCAAGAAGTTATGTGGATATGGGTACCTTGTGATACGGAATGAATAAAGCCATCTTTGTGAGAATATCTGTAACAACAAGAATAGTATTAAATCCAGAACTTAAAGGAAGTTCAACAATAAAGTCCATACCTATATGAGCCCAAGGTCTTTCAGGGATATCCATAGGTATTAGGTGACCATAAGGTTTATTTCTATCCTTTTTAGAAGTGATACAGATATCACAGTGTTGTATATAGTTATGGACGGAATCAGACATGTTTGACCACCAATAAAGTCTTGATAAGAGATCTAATGTCCTTTTGATACCAGGGTGTCCAAGCAAAGGAGGATCATGATGTTGTTTAATCAAGTCATTCCTGAGAGATTCTGGGATATATAGCTTGGAGTCGTGATAATAGAAATCAGCATTTTGAGTCAGATGTAGATGGGATCTCTGATTATCTGACTGTAGAGCAGTAAGGAGTTGAGTTTTAAATGTAGGCATCAGGCCCAAGAATTTGTCTGCAGGTATGATGGAAGTAACTTCTTGAGAATTTGGTGGTCTGGGATCTCTCCTGGAGAGAGAGTCAGCCTTCCCATTTTTAGATCCAGGTCTGTATACTATAAGATAGTTAAACCTGCTAAAGTACAGGCTCCATCTTACTTGTCTACTGGACAGAGTTTTATTTTTCTGCAGGAATTCCAGGTTGCGATGATCTGTATAGATTATGATAGGTTGTACTGTGCCCTCTAGAAGATGTCTCCATGTATCGAAAGCACGTTTAATTGCGAGAAGTTATTTTTCTCCGATGGAGTAGTTAATCTTGGCTGGAGAGAGTAGCTTAGAATAGAAAGCTACTGGATGAAGTGGTTGTGTAAGACTTTTCCTTTGGGAGAGAATAGCGCCAAGAGCAAAATCTGAAGAGTCGACCTCGAGGACGAATTGGAGGGAAGGATCTGGAAATTGTAGTATAGGTGCAGTAGTGAATGAGGTCTTCAGGTTGCGAAAGGCCTCATCGGCATCTTTATCCCAACGGAATGGCACATAGGTGCTGGTGAGTCTAGAAAGAGGTTTTATCTTTTGAGAGAAGTTCCTAATAAATTTGCGGTAATAATTACTGAAACCTAGAAAGCGTTGTAATTCTTTTATGTTAGTGGGTTGTGGCCAGTTTCTCACGGCTTCTACCTTATTTTCTTGCATTTGAATGCCATTGGGTCCTATAATGTAACCCAGGAAATCAATTTCAGTAACGTGGAAAAGACACTTCTCAAGTTTAGCGTAAAGTCTATGCACTTGCAGTCTTGACAAGACCCAGCTAACATGCTTCACGTGATCTTCTAAAGTTTTGGAATAAATAAGGATGTCGTCCAGGTATACCACAACGCAGATGTCAAGAAGATCATGGAAAACATCATTCACGAAAAACTGAAATGTGGCCGGAGCATTAGTAAGCCCGAAGGGCATTACAAGATATTCAAAGAGACCATATCTCGTACGGAATGCGGTCAACCACTCATCACCCTCTCTTATTCGAACAAGATTATAAGCCCCTCTAAGATCAAGCTTGGTAAAAAAATTTGCATCTTGAAGGCGTTCGATAAGTTCGGGGATGAGTGGTAAGGGATACCGGTTTTCGATGGTTATTTTGTTCAACTCCCTAAAATCAATTATAGGTCGAAGTGAGTTGTCTTTGTTTCTGACAAAGAAGAAACCAGCTGCGGCAGGTGAAACAGAGGGGCGAATAAAGCCTTTTTTCAGGTTTTCATCTAAATAGGTTTTAAGATGGTCCAACTCTGGTTGACAGAGAGGGTATAGATGGCCGTATGGAGGTGTGGTTCCTGGTTTGAGGTCAATAGGACAGTCATAGGTCCGATGAGGAGGTAAGCTGTCTGCCTCCTTTTTGCTGAAGACTTCTTTAAATTTGTCGTAAGCTTTGGGGATACTGGGCACTTCAGTAATATGTAAAAGAGTTGTAGGATGTAAGCAACTTTGTTGACAGTATTTAGAATTAAATTTGATGTCAAGAGAACTCCAAGTTATTGTTGGTTCATGTAATCGAAGCCATTGTAAACCTAAGACAATAGGGAAGAGTGGAGAACTGATAATATCAAACGTGATATATTCTTGATGTGAGTCAAAGGTGGTAACCAGAATGGGGATGGTATGTTGTATTATAGGTCCTGAAGAAATTTCAGACCCATCCACTACTCGAATAAAAACAGGAGACAATTTTTTTATGAGTGGTATTTTATTTGTTAATGCAATAGAAGCATCCATGTAGTTTCCTTGTGCGCCTGTATCAATTATGGCCTCTTTCTTCAGCTGTTTGCAGTCCCACTGTAAAGAGAGGGGTAGAATACAGTGAATGGGTTTGTCATATACCAATAGAGAAGTCAAACTAGAAAATTACTTACGGTTCTTGTTCTTGGGTAGAGATGGACAATCCTGAACAGAGTGAGCAGCGGAACCGCAATACATGCAAAGTCCCTTGGATTTACGTCTGAATCTTTCTTCAGAAGTGAGGGGGCCTCGAATGAGGCCAATCGCCATAGCCTCTGGAGCACTCCTAGAAGAATGAGCAGTGGAAGTTGTTTGAATGGGGTGAGTAGGCCTTTTATAGGAGGGCTCTGTGTGCTGGCGTTCCGTCTTTCTTTCTCTTAATCTCCTATCAATCTGCATAACCAATCTCATAAATGCTTCCAAAGAGTCTGGGATATCTATACGAGCAAGTTCATCTTTCACCTGATCAGATTAGACCTAATCTAAATTGACTTTTAAGAGCAACTGCATTCCATTGGGAATCAATAGCTTGTTGTTTAAATTCAGTAATATAGGTCTCGACTGGTCGGTTGCCTTGTTTTAACTTCCTCAGTTTATCATCCGCTGTATGTTGGAGGTTGGAATCTGAATATAACTCATCCATAACAGCAAGGAAGGACTGTAAAGAGGACAGAAGAGGGCTGTTTGACTCAAACAAAGTATCTGCCCAAATGCGGGGTTCCCCACGTAGATAAGTAATCATGCTCAACACCTTGGTCCTGTCATTAGGATATGTGACAGGTTTCAGACTAAATGTTAGTACACAAGCATTTCTGAATTCACGATACTGACGTCTGTCACCATGGAAAAAATCTGGCGGAGCAATGATTGGCTCAGTAACAGGCTGTGCAGGAACAGGTTTGCTAGAAACTGAATCTTGAATAACCTTCCTAAGGGTCTCATTCTCTACTTTTAAATCCCTGAGACCCTGGTTAAGTCCATCCACTCGTTTAGAAAGGTTATAAACAATTGTTGGGAGATCTGCTGGTTCCATTGTAGGGCTTAGTTATTATGTAAAGTCTATTTCAACTATGTAAGTGGAACGCAACTGCAGATCAATTATTGTTTTGTATCACCAGGGTTTTTGGGCTATTTAGGTGAGCATAGACCAGTAAACCTGTGGTGAATTAATATTAAGTTAGAGGTTCAATGCTGTTAGTACTATCACAACATGAATCCTTCTAAGCACAATATTTCCAATACTGTTAGACTGGCACAGTATGGAAAAAATAATGAAAAAATGATAGAAGAAAAATATGCTTCTAATTTAAAGAACTTGAGAGAACAAAAATTCTTTTTAAAGCTTAAATTAAATAAACATGTAATGCAGGAGAGAGTTGGTTAATCCTTGTAAGAAGTAAGCTTGGTTTGCAAGAGATATACTTAACAAGTCACAGAGAATGCTTCAGTTTTCTTGTAGCTGCAACTTTGTAACTGTGTTTATTGAGAGCAACTGCTGCAGAGTAAGAGAGGAATTTGGCAAGATGCCCAGACTTGCAGTTGCAAAACCAAGTAACAGTTTTTATTTTGAAATAGTTAAATCCTCTTCAGTTCAAGCTTGAAACTTAAAGCTCAAAGTCTTGTTCTTAAAGCAGCATATATATTATGAAGTGAGAAAGGAGACAGTGATTCCCCAGTATGAAATAGTGTGCAGAGTTATTTAGAAAACTGCAGTGCCTGTCAGCTCCAGTTAAATTAAGAGTGATGCTGTAAGTGTACAATAGCAATTCAGCAGTTAAGTTCTCAAATAGTATGCAAGGAATAAAATTAAGAGGTAACTTAGCTGTAAGTCCAAGGATGCAAACAGGATATTTCAGGGGATGTAATCCTTGTAGAAAATAGTACAGAGTAATCCAAGCAAACAGTCCTTTGTGAAAGCAGTTGGTTTGAGAAAAACAATGCAGCTCAGAGACTGTGTGTAAGCTGTTACTCCTGCTAATGAAAATAACTAAGCACCTGTTTGCTGACAGGTGGAGCCTTAAGTAACATGAAAGTGAGAGAACCATGTGATGAGAAGTGAGAGAAGTAAAACATGAAATGGAATCCTGACAATCAGTTCCTGAGATTCTCTTTTCTAGACCAGCATTACCAATTTCTTGCTCTTCCTTTTGGCCTAGCGACAGCTCCAAGAATCTTTTCAAAGGTTCTCGGTGCCCTACTCTCTGTAATCAGAGAGCGGGGTATTGCAGTGTTTCCTTATTTGGACGATATCTTGGTACTCGCTTACGGCTAGATTTGGAGTTTTGTCGGTAACGACCCGAAAAACTAACGCCGGCTTTTTTCTGGCCGCACCATAAAAATAACTCTGGTATTGAGAGTCCACATAAAGGCTGCGTTAGGCTCCAAAAAAGGAGCGTAGAGCATATTTAACGCAGCTTCAACTCTCGATACCAGAGTTGCTTACGCAAGCGGCCAGCCTCAAAAACGTGCTCGTGCACGATTCTCCCATAGGAAACAATGGGGCTGTTTGAGCTGAAAAAAAACCTAACACCTGCAAAAAAGCCGCGTTCAGCTCCTAACGCAGCCCCATTGTTTGCTATGCGGAAACACCTCCTAAGTCTGCACCTAACACCCTAACATGTACCCGAGTCTAAACACCCCTAACCTTACACTTATTAACCCCTAATCTGCCGCCCCCGCTATCGCTGACCCCTGCATATTATTATTAACCCCTAATCTGCCGCTCCGTAAACCGCCGCTACTTACATTATCCTTATGTACCCCTAATCTGCTGCCCCTAACATCGCCGACCCCTATATTATATTTATTAATCCCTAATCTGCCCCCCCAACCTCGCCTCCACCTGCCTACACTTATTAACCCCTAATCTGCCAAGCGAACCGCACCACTATCATAATAAAGTTATTAACCCCTAATCCGCCTCACTAACCCTATAATAAATAGTATTAACCCCTAATCTGCCCTCCCTAACATCGCCGACACCTAACTTCAATTATTAACCCCTAATCTGCCGACTGGAGCTCACCGCTATTCTAATAAATGTATTACCCCCTAAAGCTAAGTCTAACCCTAACACTAACACCCCCCTAAATTAAATATAATTTACATCTAACGAAATTAATTAACTCTTATTAAATACATTATTCCTATTTAAAGATAAATACTTACCTGTAAAATAAATCCTAATATAGCTACAATATAAATTATAATTATATTATAGCTATTTTAGGATTTATATTTATTTTACAGGTAACTTTGTATTTATTTTAACCAGGTACAATAGCTATTAAATAGTTAAGAACTATTTAATAGCTAAAATAGTTAAAATAATTACAAAATTACCTGTAAAATAAATCCTAACCTAAGTTACAATTAAACCTAACACTACACTATCAATAAATTAATTAAATACAATTCCTACAAATAAATACAATTAAATAAACTAGCTAAAGTACAAAAAATAAAAAAGAACTAAGTTACAAAAAATAAAAAAATATTTACAAACATAATAAAAATATTACAACAATTTTAAACTAATTACACCTACTCTAAGCCCCCTAATAAAATAACAAAGCCCCCCAAAATAAAAAAATGCCCTACCCTATTCTAAATTACTAAAGTTCAAAGCTCTTTTACCTTACCAGCCCTGAACAGGGCCCTTTGCGGGGCATGCCCCAAAGAATTCAGCTCTTTTGCCTGTAAAAAAAAACATACAATACCCCCCCCCAACATTACAACCCACCACCCACATACCCCTAATCTAACCCAAACCCCCCTTAAATAAACCTAACACTAAGCCCCTGAAGATCTTCCTACCTTATCTTCACCCTGCCAGGTTCACCGATCCGTCCTGAAGAGCTCCTCCGATGTCCTGATCCAAGCCCAAGCGGGGGGCTGAAGAGGTCCATGATCCGGCTGAAGTCTTCATCCAAGCGGGAGCTGAAGAGGTCCATGATCCGGATGAAGTCTTCATCCAAGCGGGAGCTGAAGAGGTCAATGATCCGGATGAAGTCTTCTATCAACGGCATCTTCAATCTTCTTTCTTCCGGATCCATCTTGCAGACCTCCGATGCGGAACATCCTCTTCTTCCGACGCCTACTAGCCGAATGACGGTTCCTTTAAGGGACATCATCCAAGATGGCGTCCCTTGAATTCCGATTGGCTGATAGGATTCTATCAGCCAATCGGAATTAAGGTAGGAATATTCTGATTGGCTGATGGAATCAGCCAATCAGAATCAAGTTCAATGCGATTGGCTGATCCAATCAGCCAATCAGATTGAGCTTGCATTCTATTGGCTGTTCCGATCAGCCAATAGAATGCGAGCTCAATCTGATTGGATCTTTTTTTTAACTTAGTTCTTTTTTATTTTTTGTACTTTAGCTAGTTTATTTTATTGTATTTATTTGTAGCAATTGTATTTAATTAATTTATTGATAGTGTAGTGTTAGGTTAATTGTAGATAATTGTAGGTATTTTATTTAATTAATTTATTGATAGTGTAGTGTTAGGTTAATTGTAGATAATTGTAGGTATTTTATTTAATTGATTTATTGATAGTGTAGTGTTAGGTTTAATTGTAACTTAGGTTAGGATTTATTTTACAGGTAATTTTGTAATTATTTTAACTATGTAGCTATTAAATAGTTCTTAACTATTTAATAGCTATTGTACCTGGTTAAAATAAATACAAAGTTACCTGTAAAATAAATATAAATCCTAAAATAGCTATAATATAATTATAATTTATATTGTAGCTATATTTTGATTTATTTTACAGGTAAGTATTTATCTTTAAATAGGAATAATTTATTTAATAAGAGTTAATTAATTTCGTTAGATGTAAATTATATTTAACTTAGGGGGGTGTTAGTGTTAGGGTTAGACTTAGCTTTAGGGGTTAATACATTTATTAGAATAGCGGTGAGCTCCGGTCGGCAGATTAGGGGTTAATAAGTGTAGGCAGGTGGAGGCGACGTTGTGGGGGGCAGATTAGGGGTTAATAAATATAATATAGGGGTAGGCGGTGTTAGGGGCAGCAGATTAGGGGTACATAAGGATAACGTAGGTGGCGGCGCTTTGCGGTCGGCAGATTAGGGGTTAATAAGTGTAGGTAGGTGGAGGCGACGTTGTGGGGGGCAGGTTAGGGGTTAATAAATATAATACAGGGGTCGGCGGTGTTAGGGGCAGCAGATTAGGGGTACATAAGTATAACGTAGGTGGCGGTCGGCAGATTAGGGGTTAAAAAAATGTAATCGAGTTGCGGCGATGTGGGGGGACCTCGGTTTAGGGGTACATAGGTAGTTAATGGGTGTTAGTGTACTTTAGAGTACAGTAGTTAAGAGCTTTATAAACCGGCGTTAGCCCAGAAAGCTCTTAACTACTGACTTTTTTCCTGCGGCTGGAGTTTTGTCGTTAGATGTCTAACGGTCACTTCAGACACGACTCTAAATACCGGAGTTAGAAAGATCCCATTGAAAAGATAGGATACGCAATTTACGTAAGGGGATCTGCGGTATGGAAAAGTCGCGGCTGAAAAGTGAGCGTTAGACCCTATTTTGAGTGACTCCAAATACCGGCGGTAGCCTAAAACCAGCGTTAGGAGCCTCTAACGCTGGTTTTCACGGCTAACGCCAAACTCCAAATCTAGGCCTTAGTCTTTACGTTCTGTAGAATCTCACACAAATTAGATAGTGTTGTTTCTTCAAAGACATGGTTGGAGGATCAATTTGCCAAAAAGTTATTTGATTCCTCAGACAAAGGTAACCTTTTTAGGTTTCCAGATAGATTCAGTGTCCATGACTTTGTCTCTAACAGACAAGAGACGTTTGAAATTGGTTGCAGCCTGTCGGAACCTTCTGTCTCAGTCATTCCCTTCAGTAGCTATGTGCATGGAAGTTTTAGGTCTCATGACTGCAGAATCGGACGCGATCCCCTTTGCTCGTTTTCATATGAGACTTGTCCAGCTTTGTATGCTGAACCAATGGTGCAGGGATTATACAAGGATATCACAATTAATATCCTTAAATCCCAATGTTCGACTTTCTCTGACTTGGTGGTTAGATCACCATCGTATAATTCTAGGGGCCTCTTTCATTCGTCCTACCTGGACTGTGATCACTACAGATTCAAGTCTTTCAGGTTGGAGAGCTGTTTGGGGATCTCTGACAGCACAAGGGGTTTGGAAATCTCAAGAGGCGAGATTACCAATCAATATTTTGGAACTCTGTGCAATTCTCAGGGCTCTTCAGTTTTGGCCTCTGTTGAAGAGAGATCCATTCATTTGTTTTCAGACAGACAATATTACAACTGTGGCATATGTCAATAATCAGGGTGGGACTCACAGTACTCAAGCTATGAAAGAAGTATCTTGGATACTTGTTTGGGCGGAATCCAGCTCCTGTCTAATTTCTGCGGTTCATATCCCAGGTATAGACAATTGGGAAGCAGATTATCTCAGGTGATTAGGCATCTGTTCCCCTATTATGGGGTCTGTTTGAAGTATGTGCCAGTGTTTTTTCATTATTTTTTGGATAAGATTGTGATCACTGTTGTATTCTTTTACTAGGGCTACATTTATTCTATCCTCAGTTTTTTTTAATCATTTTTATCTTTATCTTTTGCTTTATATACCAGAAGATCTTTTCTCTCTTTTTCTTCTTCTTCTGAATGAACTTTTAGCCCTTAAGCTAAATAACGATCATATTTTTTGCGAGAGTTATGATTGTTAAGGTGGATACAATTATATGATGATTAATTGTTGCGCTATAATATTTTTTACTTTGTATTAATGCTATTATTGCTTAAGAAATTTTAAGTAAGAAAATAAGAGATAGAAAACCAAGTTATTAATTTAAGGGAGACGTCCCCCGTTTTTAATTGTTTATGAATTTTAATTGTTTATGAATTTATATATATATACATTAAATCTGCATTACATTCACATTAATAATTTAATAATATTTTATAACAAAATCTTATAATATCGTCTTCTTGTACCCTTGAGCTCAATAGCGCTCCCTATTTTTTAAACTGTGTGTCTAATATAAAATTTTCATCAATCACAGGGAAAGATTGATTAGTAAGGGAGCTAAGGGTTAACAGCTGAGCGCCACACTTAGTTTTTTCAGTACATGAAAGAAAACATAATTTATGTAAGAACTTACCTGATAAATTAATTTCTTTCATATTGGCAAGAGTCCATGAGGCCCATCCCCTTTTTTATGGTGGTTATGATTTTTTTGTATAAAGCACAATTATTTCCAAATTCCTTTGTTGATGCTTTTTACTCCTTTCTTTATCACCCCACTTCTTGGCTATTCGGTAA
This sequence comes from Bombina bombina, assembly GCF_027579735.1. Classification (NCBI taxonomy): domain Eukaryota; kingdom Metazoa; phylum Chordata; class Amphibia; order Anura; family Bombinatoridae; genus Bombina; species Bombina bombina. The sequence goes on along the minus strand of NC_069504.1, from coordinate 470,540,976 downwards.
ACTGAATTGTGGGTGTGGTGAGGTTTGGGAAACTTTGCCCCTCCTGTTAGGATTGTATATCCCATATGTCACTAGCTCATGGACTCTTGCAAATATGAAAGAAATGAATTTATCAGGTAAGTTCTTACATAAATTATGTTTTTCATTAGACCTGCTCTAGGGTACTGTAAGGGATCTGTGTAGGGTAGAGGCAGTGATAGACATTTTTATTAGACCTGCTCTAGGGTACTGTAAAGAATCTGTGTAGGGTAGAGGCAGTGATAGACATTTTTATTAGACCTGCTCTAGGGTACTGTAATGGATCTGTGTAGGGTAAAGGCAGTATGATACATTTTTATTAGACCTGCCCTAGGGTACTGTAAAGAATCTGTGTAGGGTAGAGGCAGTGATAGACATTTTTATTAGATCTGCTCTAGAGTACTGTAATGGATCTGTGTAGGGTATAGGCAGTATGATACATTTTTATTAGACCTGCTCTAGGGTACTGTAATGGATCTGTGTAGGGTATAGGCAGTATGATACATTTTTATTAGACCTGCTCTAGGGTACTGTAATGGATCTGTGTAGGGTAAAGGCAGTATGATACATTTTTATTAGACCTGCTCTAGGGTACTGTAATGGATCTGTGTAGGGTATAGGCAGTATGATACATTTTTATTAGACCTGCTCTAGGGTACTGTAATGGATCTGTGTAGGGTATAGGCAGTATGATACATTTTTATTAGACCTGCTCTAGGGTACTGTAATGGATCTGTGTAGGGTAGAGGCAGTGATAGACATTTTTATTAGACCTGCTCTAGGGTACTGTAATGGATCTGTGTAGGGTATAGGCAGTATGATACATTTTTATTAGACCTGCTCTAGGGTACTGTAAAGGATCTGTGTAGGGTAGAGGCAGTATGATACATTTTTATTAGACCTGCTCTAGGGTACTGTAAAGGATCTGTGTAGGGTATAGGCAGTATGATACATTTTTATTAGACCTGCTCTAGGGTACTGTAAAGAATCTGTGTAGGGTAGAGGCAGTATGATACATTTTTATTAGACCTGCTCTAAGGTACTGTAATGGATCTGTGTAGGGTAGAGGCAGTGATAGACATTTTTATTAGACCTGCTCTAGGGTACTGTAATGGATTTGTGTAGGGTAGAGGCAGTATGATAAATTTTAATTAGACCTACTCTAGCGTAATGTAAAGGATCTGAGTAGGGTTAAAGCAGTATGATACATTTTTATTAGATCTGCTCTAGAGTACTCTAATGGATCTGTGTAGGGTACAGGCAGTATGATACATTTTTATTAGATCTGCTCTAGAGTACTCTAATGGATCTGTGTAGGGTACAGGCAGTATGATACATTTTTATTAGATCTGCTCTAGAGTACTCTAATGGATCTGGGTAGGGTATAGGCAGTATGATACATTTTTATTAGACCGGCTCTAGAGTACTGTAATGGATCTGTGTAGGGTATAGGCAGTATGATACATTTTTATTAGACCTGGTCTAGAGTACTGTAATGGATCTGTGTAGGGTAGAGGCAGTGAGATACATTTTTATTAGACCTACTCTAGGGTACTGTAAAGGATCTGTGTAGGGTAGAGGCATTATGATACATTTTTATTAGATCTGCTCTAGAGTACTGTAATGGATCTGTGTAGGGTAGAGGCAGTATGATACATTTTTATTAGATCTGCTCTAGAGTACTGTAATGGATCTGTGTAGGGTAGAGGCATTATGATACATTTTTATTAGATCTGCTCTAGAGTACTGTAATGGATCTGTGTAGGGTAGAGGCAGTATGATACATTTTTATTAGATCTGCTCTAAAGTACTGTAATGGATCTGTGTAGGGTATAGGCAGTATGATATATTTTTATTAGACCTGCTCTAGGGTACTGTAAAGGATCTGAGTAGGGTTAAAGCAGTATGATACATTTTTATTAGATCTGCTCTAGAGTACTCTAATGGATCTGTGTAGGGTATAGGCAGTATGATACATTTTTATTAGATCTGCTCTAGAGTACTCTAATGGATCTGTGTAGGGTATAGGCAGTATGATACATTTTTATTAGACCTGCTCTAGGGTACAGTAAAGGATCTGAGTAGGGTTAAAGCAGTATGATACATTTTTATTAGACCTGCTCTAGAGTACTCTAATGGATCTGTGTAGGGTAGAGGCAGTATGATACATTTGTATTAGACCTGCTCTAGGGTAATGTAATCTGTGTAGGGTAGAGGCAGTGAGATCAATTTTTAAAGTGCAATCATGTCAGTAAGAATAAGGGTTGTTCTGGAAAAGTAGTTTTCATATATGAAACCACTATATACGGATATGTGGCCAACAAAAAATAGCAATGACAATGTGAAGTGTACACAATAAGAAATTTGTTTTAATCAGCTCATTACAGTACATAAGTATTAAAAATATATTTTTAATGTGTCCCCAATGATACATTTTACCTTCTGGAATATACTGAATTGTTTACAGATAGTTCTGTTACCTTTATTTTGTCATTTGAAATAGCAACATTTGCTTGTTGAAACTGCCACCTATACTGATAATTTCAGAAATTAAGCTTTGTCTATAGAAAAGCTATGTAAACATAATGCAGTAGCAACAATCATTCGCCCAGTATGAAGGCGATTGGGTGTCTGCAGCATCTTAGAATAGAAAAAGCTCTGTATGGCTGAGAACATTGCCCCTCTAACTGAAAACACGCCTTTAATATATGCGATTTAGCTCTGAGTGCAATATAAGCATTGTGAGCTCTGCTTTCCTACCTTTAGAGGTGTATTTGACATCCGTGTGCTTACTATAACAGATCCCATGTTGCAGGATGTTGGAAATCAAATTAAAAACAAAATTGTAAATAGATTCATTACATTGTTAAAGGGACATGAAACCCACATTTTTTTCTTTCATGATTCAGAAAGAACATGCATTTTTATACAACTTTCCAATTTACTTCTGTCGTTTAATTTGCCTCCTCTTGTTATCCTTTGCTGAAATATTTATTTAGGAAAGCACAGGAATAGCAAATAACCTAGGTTCTAGCTGCTGATTGGTGTCTGCATACATATACTGATTGTCATTGGCTCACCCATGTGTTCAGTTACAAACCAGTAGTGCATTACTGCTCCTTCAACAAATGATACCAAGAGAATGAAGCAAATTTGATAATAGAAGTAATATGGAAAAATGTTTAAAATTGTTTGTTCAACCTAAATCATGAAGGAAAAATTTTGGGTTTCATGTCCCTTTAATTAAAGGATGAAAAAGGGCGATTCTACAGCTGACAAGGAGTAAATATCAAAGTTTTTCTAAACAATTTTAAATAAATCCAAAACACTTCTGACTATAAATGATAATTTCATATTTTATGTATAGAAAAAAGTATAAAAAAAAATATATATTCAAATTTAAAAAAACAGTTGCAGTATATCAACAACAATGTAATAGCAACGTTTATAGCAACAACAATAAAATAGCAGCATTGTATCTGTATTAGTCTAAACAGCACAATTGTGTCAGTTTATACAGCACTGATTATGCAGCAAAAAATAAACCTTTTATGTTTACTAAAACATTCATATATTTCAAAAGGTATTAAGCAAAGAAAAACAATCACCTAGATTACGAGTTCTGCGTTAGCCTTAAAAAGCAGCGTTAAGGGGTCCTAACTCTGCTTTTTAACGCCCCCTGGTATTACGAGTCAGGCAGGAAAGGGTCTACCGCTCACTTTTCTTCCGCTACTTTTGGCTACCGCAAATCCACTTACGTCAATTGCGTATCCTATCTTTTTAATGGGATTTGCCTAACGCTGGTATTACAAGTCTTGGAGAAAGTGAGCGGTAGAGCCTCTACCTCCAAGACTCCTACCGCATTTAAAATTCAGTAGTTAAGAGTTTTATGGGCTAACGCCGTAACATAAAACTCTTAACTAAAGTGCTAAAAGTACACTAACACCCATTAATGACCTATGAACCCCTAAACCGAGGCCCCCCCAAATCGCAAACACTATAATCAAACATTTTAACCCCTAATCTGCCAACCGGACATCGCCGCCACCTACATTATCCCTATGAACCCCTAATCTGCTGTCCCTAACATCGCCGACACCTACATTATAGTTATTAACCCCTAATCTGCCCCCCCCCCCCCAACGTCGCTGCCACCTACCTACACTTATTAACCCCTAATCTCCCGACTGGACATCGCCGCCACTATAATAAATGTATTAACCCCTAAACCTCCGCAATCCCGCCTCGCAAACACTATAATAAATTGTATTAACCCCTAATCTGCCCCTCCCAACGTCGCCGCAACCTACCAACAAATATTAACCCCTAATCTGCCGCCCCCAACGTCGTCGCTACTTTAATAAAGTTATTAACCCCTAAACCTAAGTCTAACCCTAACACCCCCCCTAAGTTAAATATAATTTAAATAAAACGAAATAAATTTACTATAATGAAATAAATTATTCCTATTTAAAACTAAATACTTACCTATAAAATAAACCATAAGATAGATACAATATAACTAATAGTTACATTGTAGCAATTTTAGGATTTATATTTATTTTACAGGCAACTTTGTATTTATTTTATCTAGGTACAATAGCTATTAAATAGTTAATAACTATTTAATAGCTACCTAGTTAAATTAATTGCAAAATTACCTGTAAAATAAATCCTAACCTAAGTTACAAATACACCTAACACTACACTATCAATAAATTAATTAAATACATTAACTACAATTATCTAAACTAAAATACAATTAAATAAACTAAACCATATTACAAAAAAAACAAACACTAAATTACAAAAAATAAAAAAATATTACAAGAATTTTAATCTAATTACACCCAATCTAAGCCCCCTAATAAAAAAACAAAGCCCCCCAAAATAATAAAATGTCCCTACCCTAAACTAAATTACAAAAGTAATCAGCTCTATTACCAGCCCTTTTGCGGGGCATTGCCCCAAAGTAATCAGCTCTTTTACCTGTAAAAAAAAAAGAACAACCCCCCCCATTACAACCCACCACCCACACACCCCTACTCTAAAACCCACCCGATCCCCCCTTAAAAAACCTAACACTACCCCAATGAAGATCACCCTACCTGGAGCCGTGTTCACCCAGCCGGGCACTGATGGGCCCGAAATGGACATCCAGAGCGGCAGAAGTCTTCATCCGATCGGGGCAGAAGAGGTCCTCCAAGCGCCAGATGTCTTCATCCAAGCGGCATCTTCTATCTTTAATCAACCGGAGCGGAGTGGAGCCATCTTGAATCCAGCCGACGCGGAGCCATCCTCTTCTTCCGATGTCCTAACAGCGAATGAAGGTTCCTTTAAATGACGTCATCCAAGATGGCGTCCCTCGAATTCCGATTGGCTGATAGGATTCTATCAGCCAATCGGAATTAAGGTAGTAAAAATCCAATTGGCTGATGTAATCAGCCAATCGGATTGAAGTTCAATCCGATTGGCTGATTGGATCAGCCATTAGAATGCAATGTCTCCCTTTAGATTTGCTAGCGTTAAAAAATATACCATCTTAATAAAAAACGGTTTTACCACCTTAAATTCAAAAGAGCCTTTTTACTCATAGGTATTTGTAAGGCTGTTTTGGAAAAGCTGTTAAAAAGCTGGTTTGGAAAGCTGCTGAGATAGTGACATTAGGGACTGAACGGCAAAGTTTCTGGGAACTGATATCCTAAAGTCCATAAAAGACTTATCAAGGCAAACACACATTTCGTTTTGTCTAAAAAGACCTTTAAAAAAAAAAAAAAAAAAAAAAAAGAGTCTAAAAAGACCTAAAAATACAAATACCTATTAGTAATAAGGCTCTTTTGAATTTAAGGTGGTAAAACCATTTTTTTTTATAAAGGTGGTATATTTTTTAACGCTAGCAAATCTTTGCTTAATACCTTTTGAAATATATGAATGTTCTAGTTAACATAAAAGGTTTATTTTTTGCTGCATAATCAGTGCTGTATAAACTGACACAATTGTGCTGTTTAGACTAATACAGATACAATGCTGCTATAAATGATGCTATTTTATTGTTGTTGAGATACTGCTACGGTTTGTTGAAACTGTTGCTACAAACACTGCTATTACATTGTTGTTGATATACTGCAACTGTTTTTTAAAATTTGAATATATATTTTTTTTCTATATATGTTCTTTATGCTTAATACCTTTTGATATATAAAGAATTTTTTTATTGAACATAAAAGGTTTATTTTTTGCTGCATTATTAGTGCTGTATAAACTGACACAGTTGTGCTGTTTAGACTAACACAGATACATTATTGCTATAAATGCTGCTATTACATTGTTGTTGATATATTGCTACGCTTTGTTAAAACTGTTGCTATACACGTTGCTATTACATTGTTGTTGATATAAATTTTTAAATTTGACTATATATTTTTTATACTTTTTTCTATACATAAAATATGAAATTATCTTTATAGTCAGAAGTGTTTTTAGATTTATTTAAAATTGTTTAGAAAAACTTTGATATTTACTCCTTGTCAGCTGTGGAAGCGCCCTTTTTCCTTCTCTAAAACTTGTGTTAAATTTGTATGTTAAGCTTGTGGGGAGCTTACTGGAAAAGTGGCTAGGACACCTTCTGCTCCTTCTTTAATTTCTTAATTGCCTTTAATTAAAGGGCCATGATACCCAAATGTTTAAACACTTGAAAGTGATGCACCATAGCTGTAAAAAGCTGACTAGAAAATATTACCTGAACATCTCTTAAGTACAAAAGGAAGATATTTTACCTCAAAAGTTCCTCAGTAGCCACATTCCATTGTAAAAGACTTCTAAGCAGGAAATCAGTATGTCTGTCCTGGGACAGCTAAGGGATTGAGCCTTGTGCACTCTCATCTTATTTCCCTATTCAGTTTAAGGAAGTTTACTATGATATCTCATGAGAGTTAAGTCAAATCTCATGAGATCACAGTAAAAGAGTTCATGACCTCAGCACTGTTAATGCTGGTTGGCTGCTGTTTATTTCTTTCTTCTTTTTTTTTTTTTTACCTGCAGCTGGGCAGCAGCTGAATTATAACTTTTTACACAGAACTTTCTCTGCTGAGATGAGGAGATTGTGAGGTAAAATATCTTCCTTTTTTTACATAGAGATGCTCAGGTGATATTTTCCTGTCAGATTTTTACAGTTATACTGCATCAGTTTCAAGTGATTTAGCACATGAGTATTATGTCCCATTAAGCAAGATTTCAGTAGTGACTTGCTAGACATCTGGTTTGGTAACAGGGATATTTTAAGGGGTTATCATTCCATGGGAGTGTTTAAAGCAACACAAATTTGTTCTAAATCTGATATTTTATATTCTGTTTTAGAACTATTGCTGAATCAAAAAAGAAGCATGAAGAGAAACAGCTAAAAGCTCAGCAACTGAGAGAGAAGCTCCGGGAAGAGAAAGCTCTCAAACTGCAAAAGTTGTTAGAACGGGTGAGTGGGGATCATTAGTATGAGCACAAACATCAGAATAAGAATATAGGCGTCACTGATTGAACTTTCCACTAGTCAATGGGGAGGTGACAAAATATATTGTGATTGTGTATATATTATTAAAACCATAAAATTCAATGTTAAGAATTAAGTCTTAAATTGAGAGATTTTTTAGAATTACGTTAGAGTGTAGTTTACTGTTCTAAGGACAGTTTCTTAAAGGGATATGAAACCCAATTTTCTTTCTAATGACATGATGATGATGAGTCCACGGATTATCTAATTACTATTGGGAATATCACTCCTGCCCAGCAGGAGGCGGCAATGAGCACCACAGCAAAGTTGTTAAATATCACCTCCCTTCCCTCCAACCCCAGTCATTCTATTTGCCTATGCTTGAGTAAGGAAGTGGTAAAGTTAGTGTCTGAGAAGATTCTTTAATCAAGATTTTTTTTATTTTAATTGCAGTACAAGTATGTGCTGTTTTTCCTCTAGGGTGTAGCCGTAGTCCATTTCAGTCTCTTCAGTAGAGCATTGGTGGATTTTAAGCAAAAGGAACTTGTGGGACATAATTCTCACTGCGCCTCCCTAAAATTTAAATAAAGTGCTGCCCTTTTTATTATTTATCCACAGGTCTATGTGAGGTAGAGGACCTCTGAAACCTAGTGAGCTGCCTTGCTGCCAGCAGAATTTATTGAGGTAAGTGCTAAATTTATTTTTCTTAAGCTGTATTAAGGAAAAAATATGGCACTTTATTATTTCCCTGAAATGGGATGTTTGATACATTAATCCTAATGTCTTAAGGGGATTATGTGAGGCAGTATTTGCAGGCACTGGGGACTTGAGGAGAATAGGCTCAATGTTGGTGATACTCGTTATTTTTGACACACCCACGATGGACGGGGCTTGTGTGGCGGTAGAATTATCTGTTGCGCACATATTTCTTTCATGTAATTAACAAGAGTCCATGAGCTAGTGACGTATGGGATATACATTCCTACCAGGAGGGGCAAAGTTTCCCAAACCTTAAAATGCCTATAAATACACCCCTCACCACACCCACAAATCAGTTTTACAAACTTTGCCTCCAAGGGAGGTGGTGAAGTAAGTTTGTGCTAGATTCTACGTTGATATGCGCTCCGCAGCAAGTTGGAGCCCGGTTTTCCTCTCAGCGTGCAGTGAATGTCAGAGGGATGTGAGGAGAGTATTGCCTATTGAATGCAGTGATCTCCTTCTACGGGGTCTATTTCATAAGGTTCTCTGTTATCGGTCGTAGAGATTCATCTCTTACCTCCCTTTTCAGATCGACGATATACTCTTATATTTACCATTTCCTCTACTGATTCTCGTTTCAGTACTGGTTTGGCTTTCTACAAACATGTAGATGAGTGTCCTGGGGTAAGTAAGTCTTATTTTCTGTGACACTCTAAGCTATGGTTGGGCACTTTATTTATAAAGTTCTAAATATATGTATTCAAACATTTATTTGCCTTGACTCAGAATGTTCAACTTTCCTTATTTCCAGACAGTCAGTTTCATATTTGGGATTATGCTTTAAATTATCATATTTTGTCTTACCTCAAAAATTTGACTTTTTTCCCTGTGGGCTGTTAGGCTCGCGGGGGCTGAAAATGCTTCATTTTATTGCGTCATTTTTTGGCGCGGATTTTTTTGGCGCAAAAATTCATTTCCGTTTCCGGCGTCATACGTGTCGCCGGAAGTTGCGTCATTTTTTGACGTTATTTTGCGCCAAAAATGTCGGCGTTCCGGATGTGGCGTCATTTTTGGCGCCAAAAGCATTTAGGCGCCAAATAATGTGGGCGTCTTATTTGGCGCCAAAAAATATGGGCGTCGCTTTTGTCTCCACATTATTTCAGTCTCATTTTCATTTGCTTCTGGTTGCTAGAAGCTTGATGTTTGGCATTTTTTTCCCATTCCTGAAACTGTCTTATAAGGAATTTGATTTATTTTGCTTTATATGTTGTTTTTTCTCTTACATATTGCAAGATGTCTCACGTTGCATCTGAGCCAGAAGATACTACAGGAAAACCACTGCCTGCTGGATCTACCAAAGCTAAGTGTATCTGCTGTAAACTTTTGGTAGCTATTTCTCCAGCTGTTGTTTGTATTAATTGTCATGACAAACTTGTTAAAGCAGATAATATTTCCTTTAGTGATGTACCATTGCCTGTTGCAGTTCCCTCAACATCTAAGGTGCAGAATGTTCCTGATAACATAAGAGATTTTGTTTCTGAATCCATAAAGAAGGCTTTGTCTGTTATTTCTCCTTCTAGTAAACGTAAAAAGTCTTTTAAATCTTCTCTCTCTACAGATGAATTTTTAAATGAACACCATCATTCTGATTCTTTGGACTCTTCTAGTTCAGAGGATTCTGTCTCAGAGATTGATGCTGATAAATCTTCATATTTATTTAAGATGGAATTTATTCGCTCTTTACTTAAAGAAGTACTAATTGCTTTAGAAATAGAGGATTCTAGTCCTCTTGATACTAATTCTATACGTTTGGATAAGGTTTTTAAAGCTCCTGCGGTTATTCCAGAAGTCTTTCCTGTTCCTAATGCTATTTCTGCAGTAATTGCTAAGGAATGGGATAAATTGGGTAATTCATTTACTCCTTCTAAACGTTTTAAGCAATTATATCCTGTTCCGCCTGACAGGTTAGAATTTTGGGACAAAATCCCTAAAGTTGATGGGGCTATTTCTACCCTTGCTAAACGTACTACCATTCCTACGTCAGATGGTACCTCGTTTAAGGATCCTTTAGATAGGAAAATTGAATCTTTTCTAAGAAAAGCTTATCTATGTTCAGGTAATCTTCTTAGACCTGCTATATCATTGGCTGATGTTGCTGCAGCTTCAACTTTTTGGTTGGAAACTCTAGCGCAACAAGTAACAAATCGTGATTCTCATGATATTATTATTCTTCTCCAGCATGCTAATAATTTCATCTGTGATGCCATTTTTGATATTATTAGAGTTGATGTTAGATTTATGTCTCTGGCTATCTTAGCCAGAAGAGCTTTATGGCTTAAGACTTGGAATGCTGATATGGCTTCTAAATCAACTCTACTTTCCATTTCTTTCCAGGGAAACAAATTATTTGGTTCTCAGTTGGATTCTATTATTTCAACTGTTACTGGTGGGAAAGGAACTTTTTTACCACAGGATAAAAAATCTAAAGGTAAAAACAGGGCTAACAATCGTTTTCGTTCCTTTCGTTTCAACAAAGAACAAAAGCCTGATCCTTCGTCCTCAGGAGCAGTTTCAGTTTGGAAACCATCTCCAGTCTGGAATAAATCCAAGCCTGCTAGAAAGGCAAAGCCTGCTTCTAAGTTCACATGAAGGTACGGCCCTCATTCCAGTTCAGCTGGTAGGGGGCAGGTTACGTTTTTTCAAAGAAATTTGGATCAAATCTGTTCACAATCTTTGGATTCAGAACATTGTTTCAGAAGGGTACAGAATTGGTTTCAAGATGAGACCTCCTGCAAAGAGATTTTTTCTTTCCCATGTCCCAGTAAATCCAGTGAAAGCTCAAGCATTTCTGAATTGTGTTTCAGATTTAGAGTTGGCTGGAGTAATTATGCCAGTTCCAGTTCCGGAACAGGGGATGGGGTTTTATTCAAATCTCTTCATTGTACCAAAGAAGGAGAATTCCTTCAGACCAGTTCTGGATCTAAAATTATTGAATCGTTATGTAAGGATACCAACGTTCAAGATGGTAACTGTAAGGACTATATTGCCTTTTGTTCAGCAAGGGAATTATATGTCCACAATAGATTTACAGGATGCATATCTGCATATTCCGATTCATCCAGATCATTATCAGTTCCTGAGATTCTCTTTTCTAGACAAGCATTACCAATTTGTGGCTCTACCGTTTGGCCTTGCTACAGCTCCAAGAATTTTCACAAAGATTCTCGGTGCCCTTCTGTCTGTAATCAGAGAACAGGGTATTGTGGTATTTCCTTATTTGGACGATATCTTGGTACTTGCTCCGTCTTTACATTTAGCAGAGTCTCATACGAATCGACTTGTGTTGTTTCTTCAAGATCATGGTTGGAGGATCAATTTACCAAAAAGTTCTTTGATTCCTCAAACAAGGGTAACCTTTCTGGGTTTCCAGATAGATTCAGTGTCCATGACTCTGTCTTTAATAGACAAGAGACGTCTAAAATTGATTACAGCTTGTCGAAACCTTCAGTCACAATCATTCCCTTCGGTAGCCTTATGCATGGAAATTCTAGGTCTTATGACTGCTGCATCGGACGCGATCCCCTTTGCTCGTTTTCACATGCGACCTCTTCAGCTCTGTATGCTGAACCAATGGTGCAGGGATTACACGAAGATATCTCAATTAATATCTTTAAAACCGATTGTTCGACACTCTCTAACGTGGTGGACAAATCACCATCGTTTAATTCAGGGGGCTTCTTTTGTTCTTCCGACCTGGACTGTAATTTCAACAGATGCAAGTCTCACAGGTTGGGGAGCTGTGTGGGGATCTCTGACGGCACAAGGAGTTTGGGAATCTCAGGAGGTGAGATTACCGATCAATATTTTGGAACTCCGTGCAATTTTCAGAGCTCTTCAGTTTTGGCCTCTTCTGAAGAGAGAATCGTTCATTTGTTTTCAGACAGACAATGTCACAACTGTGGCATACATCAATCATCAAGGAGGGACTCACAGTCCTCTGGCTATGAAAGAAGTATCTCGAATTTTGGTTTGGGCGGAATCCAGCTCCTGTCTAATCTCTGCGGTTCATATCCCAGGTGTAGACAATTGGGAAGCGGATTATCTCAGTCGCCAAACGTTGCATCCGGGCGAATGGTCTCTTCACCCAGAGGTATTTCTTCAGATTGTTCAATTGTGGGGGCTCCCAGAGATAGATCTGATGGCCTCTCATCTAAACAAGAAACTTCCCAGGTATCTGTCCAGATCCCGGGATCCTCAGGCGGAGGCAGTGGATGCATTATCACTTCCTTGGAAGTATCATCCTGCCTATATCTTTCCGCCTCTAGTTCTTCTTCCAAGAGTAATCTCCAAGATTCTGAGGGAATGCTCGTTTGTTCTGCTAATAGCTCCGGCATGGCCTCACAGGTTTTGGTATGCGGATCTTGTCCGGATGGCATCTTGCCAGCCATGGACTCTTCCGTTAAGACCAGACCTTCTGTCACAAGGTCCTTTTTTCCATCCGGATCTGAAATCCTTAAATTTAAAGGTATGGAGATTGAACGCTTGATTCTTGGTCATAGAGGTTTCTCTGACTCCGTGATTAATACTATGTTACAGGCTCGTAAATCTGTATCTCGAGAGATATATTATAGAGTCTGGAAGACTTATATTTCATGGTGTCTTTCTCATCATTTTTCTTGGCATTCTTTTAGAATACCGAGAATTTTACAATTTCTTCAGGATGGTTTGGATAAGGGTTTGTCCGCAAGTTCTTTGAAAGGACAAATCTCTGCTCTTTCTGTTCTTTTTCACAGAAAGATTGCTATTCTTCCTGATATTCATTGTTTTGTACAAGCTTTGGTTCGTATAAAACCTGTCATTAAGTCAATTTCTCCTCCTTGGAGTTTGAATTTGGTTCTGGGAGCTCTTCAAGCTCCTCCGTTTGAACCTATGCATTCATTGGACATTAAATTACTTTCTTGGAAAGTTTTGTTCCTTTTGGCCATCTCTTCTGCTAGAAGAGTTTCTGAATTATCTGCTCTTTCGTGTGAGTCTCCTTTTCTGATTTTTCATCAGGATAAGGCGGTGTTGCGAACTTCTTTTGAATTTTTACCTAAAGTTGTGAATTCCAACAACATTAGTAGAGAAATTGTGGTTCCTTCATTATGTCCTAATCCTAAGAATTCTAAGGAGAAATCATTGCATTCTTTGGATGTTGTTAGAGCTTTGAAATATTATGTTGAAGCTACGAAATCTTTCCGTAAGACTTCTAGTCTATTTGTTATCTTTTCCGGTTCTAGGAAAGGCCAGAAAGCTTCTGCCATTTCTTTGGCATCTTGGTTGAAATCTTTAATTCATCTTGCCTATGTTGAGTCGGGTAAAACTCCGCCTCAAAGAATTACAGCTCATTCTACTAGGTCAGTATCTACTTCCTGGGCGTTTAGGAATGAAGCTTCGGTTGACCAGATCTGCAAAGCAGCAACTTGGTCTTCTTTGCATACTTTTACCAAATTCTACCATTTTGATGTATTTTCTTCTTCTGAAGCAGTTTTTGGTAGAAAAGTTCTTCAGGCAGCGGTTTCAGTTTGAATCTTCTGCTTATGTTTTTTGTTAAACTTTATTTTGGGTGTGGATTATTTTCAGCAGGAATTGGCTGTCTTTATTTTATCCCTCCCTCTCTAGTGACTCTTGTGTGGAAAGATCCACATCTTGGGTAGTCATTATCCCATACGTCACTAGCTCATGGACTCTTGTTAATTACATGAAAGAAAACATAATTTATGTAAGAACTTACCTGATAAATTCATTTCTTTCATATTAACAAGAGTCCATGAGGCCCACCCTTTTTTGTGGTGGTTATGATTTTTTTGTATAAAGCACAATTATTCCAATTCCTTATTTTATATGCTTCGCATTTTTTCTTATCACCCCACTTCTTGGCTATTCGTTAAACTGATTTGTGGGTGTGGTGAGGGGTGTATTTATAGGCATTTTAAGGTTTGGGAAACTTTGCCCCTCCTGGTAGGAATGTATATCCCATACGTCACTAGCTCATGGACTCTTGTTAATATGAAAGAAATGAATTTATCAGGTAAGTTCTTACATAAATTATGTTTTTCTCTCAATTACTGTATATGAATGAGAGAAATCTTGCAACTTGCCGTTTTTAGTTAGAACGAATTAACGATTGTTTAACATTATTTGCAACAGCTCTGTTTTGGTTCCGGTTTCCATACACATTATCTCCGGTAATCCAGCAAGGTTGGCACCTCAGCAGAGCTAAAGCTGAGTTGTAGAAGCTGTTTGAATCATTATTTTGCATTACATTAAAAAATAAAGCAATTTCATTTTTACAGTTCATCAAAAATAAAGCAGTTACGTTTTAAAATTTAAAGAAACAGAAACATTTTTGTCTGTATAAAATTTTAGTAAAATTTTATATATTTTTATTTTTATTTCTGTTAAGATGGATCAAGACTCTGTTATAGATTACAGATATCCTTTATGTTTAAATGCTAATATAGTCTGCCAATCCTTTATGTTCCTCATGTGTTGAGAGAACACTAAATTTTAGGTTTTGAGCCAATATTGTCTAGGACTGATGCTGTCCAGGAGTCTTTTGACAATGTTCAAAATATGCCGCAGTTTTTCTCCTCAGGTGTCCCAAATTTTTATTAATTAATACAGTGCCATGCTTTTCCTCCCATGCTCGGTCTGGAGTTTCTTTGCAAAACATTGTTCCCTCATGTCTTCTGCCGTTTCTGATGCATTGTCTGCTTTTCCCTTGCTACAGGGAAAGCACAGGAGGAAATGTAAAGAATCAGTGTGTATGGTTTCTGTCACGACTGTAATTTATTCCGAACTTTCCCTCTCATAGGTCTGAAGAGGAGGATATTTCGGTAGCACCTGAGGGTAAGATCTCAGATTCAGACAGTGTAATTCCTTCCTCTGATGCTGAAGTTGTATCCTTCATTGTTCCTGTAACTACTGCAGCTGCTTTCTGGTTCGAGTCGTTGGAAGATGCGCTCCAGACGGAGACCTCATATGAGGACATTATGGACAGAATTAAGGCTCTAAAGCTGGCTAATTCTTTTATCACAGATGCCGCTTTCCAACTAGCTAAGTTAGCGGCAAAGAATTCAGGTTTCACCATTTTAGCGCGCAGGTCGGCCGATGTGTCGTCAAAATCCAAACTCTTGAACATCCCTTTCAAAGGAAAGACCCTCTTCGGGCCTGAATTGAAAGAGATTATTTCAGAAATCACTGGGGGAAAAGGCCATGCTCTCCCTCAGGACAAGTCCTTTAAGATAAAGAACAAACAAAATAATTTTTGTTCCTTTCGGAATTTCAGGAGCGGCCTCGCTTCATCCTCCCCTGCTACAAAGCAAGAGGGTAACGCTTCACAACCCAGGCCAGCCTGGAAACCTTACCAGGGCTGGAACAAGGGTAAACAGGCCAAGAATCCTGCAGCTGCCTCCAAGACAGCATGATGGGGTAGCCCCAGATCCGGGACCGGATCTAGTAGGGGGCAGACTCTCTCTCTTCGCTCAGGCCTGGGCAAGAGACGTACACGATCCCTGGGCCTTAGAGATTGTATCCCAGGGATATCTTCTAGAATTCAAGGACTCCCCTCCAAGGGGAAGGTTCCACATTTCTCGTTTGTCTACAGACCAGACAAAGAAAGAGGCCTTCTTACGCTGTGTAGAAGACCTTCATACAATGGGAGTGATTCACCCAGTTCCAATTGCGGAACAAGGGCTGGGTTTTTACTCAAACCTGTTTGTGGTTCTCAAGAAAGAAGGAACTTTCAGACCAATCCTGGATCTCAAAATTCTAACCAAATTCCTCAGAGTCCCATCATTCAAGATGGAGACCATTCGGACAATCTTACCAATGATCCAGGAGGGTCAATATATGACTACCGTGGATCTAAAGGATGCGTATCTGCACATTCCTATCCACAAAGATCATCACCAGCTTCTCAGGTTCGCCTTTCTGGACAAGCATTTTCAGTTTGTGGCTCTTCCCTTCGGGTTGGCCACTGCTCCCAGAATTTTCACAAAAGTGCTAGGGTCCCTCCTGGCGGTTCTAAGACCGCGGGGCATAGCAGTGGCGCCTTATCTAGACGACATCTTAATTCAGGAGGCGTCGACTTTCCAAAGAGCCAAGTCTCACACGGAAATTGTAGTGGCCTTTCTGAGGTCTCACGGGTGGAAGGTGAACATCAAAAAGAGTTCTCTCTCCCCCCTCACAAGAGTTCCCTTCCTAGGAACACTAAAAGACTCGGTAGAAATGAAAATATTTCTGACGGAGGTCAGAAAGTTAAAACTCTTAACTACTTGCCAAGCTCTTCATTCCATTCCTCGGCCATCTGTAGCTCAGTGCATGGAGACAATCGGACTAATGGTAGCGGCAATGGACATAGTCCCTTTTGCACGGATACACCTCAGACCACTGCAACTATGCATGCTCAAACAGTGGAATGGGGATTATGCAGATTTGTCTCCTCAAATACAGTTGGACCAGGGGACCAGAGATTCTCTTCTCTGGTGGTTGTCTCTGGATCACCTGTCTCAGGGAATGTGTTTCCGCAGACCAGAGTGGATCATTGTAACGACCGACGCCAGTCTGTTGGGCTGGGGTGCAGTCTGGGAATCCCTGAAAGCTTAGGGCTTATGGTCTCGGGAAGAAGCTCTTCTCCCGATAAACATTCTAGAACTGAGGGCGGTATTCAACGCGCTTCAGGCATGGCCTCAGCTAGCTGCGGCCAAATTCATCAGATTTCAGTCGGACAACATCACGACTGTAGCTTATGTCAATCATCAAGGGGCAACAAGGAGTTCCTTAGCAATGATGGAAGTAACCAAAATAATCAGGTGGGCGGAGGATCACTCTTGCCACCTCTCAGCAATTCATATCTCAGGAGTAGACAACTGGGAGGCGGATTTTCTAAGTCGTCAGACTTTTCACCCGGGGGAGTGGGAACTCCATCCGGAGGTATTTGCCCAGCTGACTCAGCTATGGGGCACTCCAGAATTGGATCTGATGGGGTCCCGTCAGAACACCAAGCTTCCTCTTTACGGGTCCAGGTCCCGGGATCCCCAAGCGGTGTTGATAGATGCTCTAGCAGCGCCTTGGTACTTCAATCTGGCCTATGTTTTTCCACCGTTTCCTCTCCTCCCTCGTCTGGTTGCCAGAATCAAGCAGGAGAGGGCTTCGGTGATTCTAATAGCGCCTGCGTGGCCACGCAGGACTTGGTATGCAGACCTAGTGGACATGTCATCTGTGCCACCATGGACACTGCCAATGAGGCACGACCTTCTAATACAGGGTCCTTTCAAACATCCAAATCTAATTTCTCTGCGTCTGACTGCTTGGAGATTGAACGCCTAATTCTATCAAAGCGTGGTTTCTCTGAGTCGGTTATTGATACCCTGATTCAGGCTAGAAAGCCTGTCACCAGGAAAATCTACCATAAGATTTGGCGAAAATATCTTTTTTGGTGCGAATCCAAAGGTTACTCATGGAGTAAGGTTAGGATTCCCAGGATTTTGTCCTTTCTCCAAGAAGGATTGGAGAAAGGATTATCAGCTAGTTCCTTAAAGGGACAGATATCTGCTTTGTCTATTCTTTTACACAAACGTCTGACAGAGGTACCAGATGTTCAAGCGTTTAGTCAGGCTTTAGTCAGAATCAAGCCTATTTATAGACCTGTGGCTCCGCCATGGAGTCTGAATTTAGTTCTTTCCGTTCTGCAAGGGGTTCCGTTTGAACCTTTACATTCCATAGATATTAAACTGTTATCTTGGAAAGTTTTGTTTTTGGTAGCTATCTCTTCTGCTCTAAGAGTTTCGGAGTTATCTGCTTTACAGTGTGATTCACCTTACCTGGGGTTCCATGCAGATAAGGTAGTTTTGCGTACCAAACCCGGTTTTCTTCCTAAGGTTGTGTCTAATAAGAATATTAACCAGGAAATTGTTGTTCCTTCTCTGTGTCCTAATCCTTTGTCGAAGAAGGAACGTCTGTTACACAATCTTGATGTGGTTCGTGCTTTAAAGTTCTATTTACAAGCAACTAAGGATTTCAGACAAACAACTTCTTTGTTTGTTATCTATTCTGGTAAGAGGAGAGGTCAGAAGGCGACCGCTACCTCTCTTTCCTTTTGGCTGAAAAGCATCATCCGTTTGGCCTATGAGACTGCTGGCCAGCAGCCTCCTGAAACAATTACTGCTCATTCTACCAGAGCAGTGGCTTCCACGTGGGCTTTTAAAAATGAGGCTTCTGTTGAACAGATTTGTAAGGCAGCGACTTGGTCTTCGCTTTTGGGAGAAAGGTTTTACATGCAGTGGTGCTTTCCGTTTAAGGTACCTGTCTTTTTCCCTCCCTTCATCCGTGTCCTAAAGCTTTGGTATTGGTATCCCACAAGTAAAGGATGAATCCGTGGACTGGATACACCTTGCAAGAGAAAACAGAATTTATGCTTACCTGATAAATTACTTTCTCTTGTGGTGTATTCAGTCCACGGCCCGCCCTGTCATTTTAAGACAGGTGGTTTTTATTTTTAAACTACAGTCACCACTGCACCCTATGGTTTCTCCTTTTTCTTCCTAACCTTCGGTCGAATGACTGGGGGGTGGAGCTAGAGGGGGAGCTATATGGACAGCTCTGCTGTGTGCTCTATTTGCCACTTCCTGTTGGGAAGGAGAATATCCCACAAGTAAAGGATGAACCCGTGGACTGGATACACCACAAGAGAAAGTAATTTATCAGGTAAGCATAAATTCTGTTATTTCTTGACACGATGAGTCCACGGCCCGCCCTGTTGTTTCTTAAGGACAGGGTTTTTTGTTATAAACTTCAGACAAATCTGCACTTTGTTGCTTTCTCTCCTTGCTTCAGTTGAATGACTGGGGTCGGAGGGAAGGGAGGTTATATTTAACAGCTTTGCTGTGGTGCTCTTTGCTGCCTCCTGCTGGGCTGGAGTGATATTCCCAATAGTAATGAGATGATCCGTGGACTCATTGTGTCAATAAAGAAAGAAATTTATCAGGTAAGCATAAATTTTGTTTTTTTCTTTCATGATTCAGACCGAGCAAGCAAATTTTAAGCAACTTTCTAATTTACCCCTATTATCAAGTTTTCGTCATTCTCTTGATATTTTTTTTTTTGAAATAGCAGAAATATAAGTTTAGGAGCCATTCAGCACCTGCTCAGCGCTTGCTGATTGGTGGCTAAACATAGCCACCAATCAGCAAGTGCAACCTAGGTGCTGGACATAAAAATGGTTTGGCTTCTAAGCTTATATTACTACTTTTTCAAATAAAGATTCCAAGAGAACGATGAAAAATGTATAATAGTAGTAAATTTGTGGCTGAAGAGTATCATTCGCTTGGCCTATGATTCTGCTGGAGATCAGCCTCCTGAGAGAGTTACAGCATATTCTACGAGGGCTGTTTCCTCTTCCTGGGCATTCAAAAATGAAGCTTCTGTGGAACAGATTTGAAAGGCTGCAACTTGGTCCTCTCTTCACACATTTTTCTAAATTATATAAATTTGATACTTTTGCCTTGGCTGAGGCTTCCTTTGGGAGAAAGGTTCTTCAAGCAGTGGTGCCTTCCGTTTAGGTTCCCTGTCTTGTCCCTCCCTATCATCTGTGTCCTCTAGCTTGGGTATTGATTCCCAATAGTAATTAGATGATCCACGGACTCATCGTGTCATTAGAAATAAAAAATGTATGCTTACCTGATTAATGTATTTATTTCTTGACACGATGATTCCACGGCCCGCCCTGTTGTTTCTTAAGGACAGGGTTTTTTGTTATAAACTTCAGACACCTCTGCACCTTGTTGCTTTCTTTCTCTCCTTGCTTCAGTCGAATGACTGGGTTTGGAGGGAAGGGAGGTGATATTTAACAGCTTTGCCGCCTCCTGCTGGGCAGGAGTGATATTCCCAATAGTAATTAGATGATCCGTGGACTCATTGTGTCAAGAATGAAAGAAATTTATCAGGTAAGCATAAATTTTGTTTTTTTCTTTCATGATTCAGACCAAGCAAGCAAATTTAAGCAACTTTCTAATTTACCCCTATTATCAAGTTTTCTTCATTCTCTTGATATCTTTATTTGAAATAGCAGAAATGTAAGTTTAGGAGCCATTCAGCACCTGGACAGCGCTTGCTGATTGGTGGCTAAACGTAGCCACCAATCAGCAAGAGCAACCTAGGTGCTGGACATAAAAATGGTTGGGCTTCTAAGCTTATATTACTACTTTTTCATATAAAGATTCCAAGAGAACGATGAAAAATGTATAATAGGAGTAAATTAGAAAGTTGCTTAATATTGCATGCTCTGTCTGAATCATGAAAGAAAAAATTTGGGTTTCGTATCACTTTTTTAAATGGAAATTTGACACACTTGTATATATATATATATATCATGTTCATATGAATTTACATAAAATCATGTTGGCTATTTTATTTATTTTTTGTTTCTCCAGGAGAAGGAAGTTTGCAAGTGGAAGGAAGAATTACTAGAACAGAGACGAAAAATGATGGATGAGAAATTACTACATGCAGAGTTTAAGAGGGATATACAGTTACAGGCTATAGTTAAGAAGGCACAGGAAGAGGAAGCAAAGGTGAGATAGCACACCCATAAAATCTGAATTATGTAACTGGCTAAAATGACATAAAATACAGTAATATGGGAAATTCTAAAAATGTACCTGAACTGTGCAGAATACTCGTGGGTTTTATTTATTTTCAATTCACTAGAATGACCCAAACATTTTGCAGATTGGAATTTTCTTTTTCTTTTTTTTTTTCTTTAAAAACTATTTTCTTTATTTTCTTTATTTAAGGTAAATGAAATTGCTTTCATTAACACCTTGGAAGCTCAGAACAAGCGACATGATGTCCTAGCAAAACTGAAAGAGTATGAGCAAAGGCTGAATGAGCTACAGGATGAAAGGCAGCGAAGACAGGAGGAGAAGCAAGCTCGTGATGAGGCTGTGCAGGTACTATAGTTGTCTTTATTCCCAGGGACCAAATCTACTCAGAATCTTGAGAATACAGAATTTTAAAATAAAGAACATTTCTGATTGTTTAATGGATTTCTGTCAGTCCTTACCACATTTTCAATGAATTCCCCATACCATCATTAGAAAAGACTTGATTATCCTGGATGAATGCATAAAAACAGATTTTGACTGCAGATTTGAACCGAAAGGCCCATCAAGTCTGCCCATATTTCCTTCTGAGGTGTGAGATTAAATATTGAATTCCTAGGTTAGCCTTATGCATTTCTTAGGAATTCTTGGATTCTCTTGCAACCTTGTTAACACTAGCTCTATTAGAATTATGTTTCATGAATCAACTACCCGTAAAGAAGTGTTTCTTACCTGTAGTATTTTACCATTCTTTCCTTATATTTGTAAGCCCTTTCACCAATTGTAAGTGGGGTAGTGCTCTTTTTAAGAAAACGTGTTGATTTCTACTATGTTTGTGAGCCAAGAAAATTTTTGTCTTTAGATTTAAAATGTATATTTCTTTCTAATGTCAGTGAGAGTCCACAAATTAATTCATAACCTATGGCAAATACTTCACCTGGCTACCAGGAGAAGGCAAAGACACCTAAAACAAAGCATTAAATATCCCTCCCAGTTCCCCTACCATCTCAGTAGTTCTTTGCCTCGTTTCATGGAGATTGGCAGAGAGAAGTGCTCTGCTGGAGATTCAAGTTTTTCATTGTCCTCAATGGATAGTTTCCTGCAAGAGAGGGCAAGGGAGCTTTTGTAAGCCACGTAATTCTCTTAGTTGAGTTTTGGTTCATGTTAGCTACTGGATGTCGCAGGGAAGTTTCCAGGCCTCATTCTAGGTACTTGAGCTAGTCTCCCTTCAAGATAAACAGTGTTAGTTACACTTATTTCCCTTTGTTTTTCAGGACCCAGCCTGGATGAAGATTATGCTATATCTGTTGCTTAAAAGTAGGGAACAATAGACATTTATGATATTAATTGTGTGCTTAGACACACGTATCAGGGAATCCTATATTTATTTTTCACGGGTTTATATAAAGGATAGTGTCTTGGTTTCGTACCTAAGCTGATATGGAGACCTCTGGTAGAGGTCTTTTTTTTTCTCTCATGGTAACACATTTTAAGGCCCTTAAAGGGATAGTCACCGCCAGAATTTTTGTTTTAAAAGATAGATAATCCCTTTATTACCCATTCCTCAGTTTTTCATAACCAACACTGTTATAATAATATACTTTTCCATCTAAAGGGGAGGAGAGTCCACTGCTTCATTCATCACTTGTGGGAATTAAGAACCTGGCCACCAGGAGGAGGCAAAGACACATCCCAGCCAAAGGCTTAAATACCTCCCCCACTTCCCTCATCCCCCAGTCATTCTTTGCCTTTCGTCACAGGAGGTTGACAGAGAAGTGTCGGAAGATTCGGAGTAGTCTCTTATGGAGGGTAGTACTCTTCTCAATGGGATTGGATTTTTAAGTAGTCATGTCAGCCTCTCAGTGAGAGCATGGGTGAAAGTTAGAGTCCGGAGATGCAGGGGAAGTTCTTCTGCGAAACCATCCCAACTCATATTAACAGCTCCTTAAGCAATCAGCGTTGATGAGTTTCGCTGCCTGTTTTTCTTCTCTCAAGTCCATGTCAGGAGCAACGCTACTAACCTCTGTTCCTGTTCCACGGCTTTGATTCTGGTAAGATTGTTTCATTATATACAGTATATATGTGATAATGCAAGATGACAGGGTCACAGTGTGACTCCTTTTATCTGTATAGAATCTAGGATAATACCCTCGGAAGGGGGTTATGGAACAGGCTGGATTTTAATATACATAATAATGTTTATTGTGTTTTTTTGAGATGAGGCTCTGTCAATGTGGAACAGTTAGAGGGAGATTAAGGCAGGCTTTTTGGCATGTCTCTCCCTCAGTGCAGGGGCGGTCCTGCATGGCTCTCCATGTGACCGAGTGTGGCCTCAGTAACTTCCTCTTTCTTGACCTGTGTTCGGAGGAGACTAAAGCTGTTTCTTGTAGTCCGGGTCATAGGAGGTGGTGAGTGCCCCGGCCATTGGGATATAAAGGTGCCATTTAATCTATAATCAAGTCCGTAATAAAGGCTCAAGCTATTGAGGACTCTGATATGTTGGAGGATACTCCTTCCTTATCTAAAACTACTAACTGTGTATACTGTGAGGAGGTTCCGGTGGACCTCCGTTACAGCTATGTTCCACATGTTATGACAATATTACTACTTCTAAAAAGACTAAAGTATTTAGTACAACTGAGCCGTCTACCTCTGAGGGTTCTCCGTCCAGCATGGTGCGTTCCCTACAAGCATCTCCGATTACACAAGCAGTTCCCCAGGGCCCTACTGCCTCCAGACTTCGCCGTTTAATTGCAGTCGGCGGTATCTGCAGCCATAAATACGATGCCTCGTCCTACTAAGCGCAAGCGGAAGGTGCGGCACTGCTATCCGTCTCAAGAGTCTTCGACTCCGCTGGATATCTCAGACAGATTATCCGGGGGGGAGGACAATTCCGACTTCTCAGAGGATGTCGCTTCTGAGTTGGAATCGGCTACTTCTAGGCCTCCATCCGCGGAGGAACCAGATTTCAAATTTAAGATGGAGCATTTGCGTTTCCTGCTGAAGAAAGTGCTTGCTACACTGGAGGTTCCGGAACCAAAACTACCAGAGGAACCTTCGATCCCTAAACTGGATAGGGTTTACGAGGACAGGGTAGTGCCCCAGGCCTTCCCGGTTCCTATCAAAATGGCGAACATTATTAAAAGTGAATGGGAGACACTAGGTTCGCCCTTTTCTCCCTCATCTTCTTTTAAGAAACTTTTCCCTGTTCCGGACGTGCAGCTTGAACTCTGGGAAACCGTTCCTAAGGTGGATGGTGCTATCTCCAGGCCTGCTAAGAGAATGACCATTCCGCTTGAGGATAGCTCCTCTTTTAAAGAACCCATGGATAAAAAGATGGAGTCCATGTTGCGGAACATGTTCCAACTGACGGGTTCTTTTTCCAACCGGTGGCAGCTGTTGCTGCGGTGGCTTGTGCGGCTACCTATTGCAATGATCGAGGTGGAGACCTCCTTCGAGTACATTTTGGATCCAAACAAAAACTTAAGGGTAGCACATTCGTTCATTTGTGATGCTAACATGCAGATTATTAGCCTGAATGCTAAGAGGTCAGGGTTTTCTGTTTCAGCTCGCAAAGCTCTGTGTTTAAAATAGTGGTCTGCTGACATGATGTCGAAGTCTTGCTTGCTTTCCCTTCCATTCAAGAGGAAGGTTTTGTTTGGCCCGGGCCTGGATTCTATCGTATCTACAGTCACAGTGGCAAGGGCGCCTTCTTACCTCAGGATAAGAAAGCCAAACCTAAGGGATCTACTTTTCGTCCCTTTCCTGCAGATAGATCTGAGCGCCAGCAGCCTTCCGCAAAATCTGAGCAAGTCCAAGCAGAACAAGAACAGTTAAAGTCGGCATTAAGGGGCAGCCCCCGACCCGTCCTTGGGCCAGGTATTGGGCAGACTATCTCTTTTTGCAGGGGCCTGGAGAGGAGACGTTACAGACCCTTGGGTCCTGGAGGTCGTCCCCCAGGGGTACAGGATAGGTTTCAAATTGTATCCACCCAGAGGCAGGTTCCTCCTGTCAAACATCTTTTCAAAACCAGAGAAGAGAGACACCTTCCTGGGATGTGTGAGGGATCTCTCATCTCTCTGGGTAATTGTCCCAGTTCCTCTGGCAGATAGAGGTCTGGGGTATTATTTAAACCTTTTTGTGGTCCCAAAGAAGGAGGGCATGTTTCGCCCAATTCTGGACCTAAAGGCCCTAAACAAGTTTTTGTCAGTCCCAACGTTTAAGATGGAGACGATCAGGTCAATTTTGCCTCTGGTTCAAGAGGAGCAATTCATGATGACTATTGACATGAAGGATGCTTACCTTCATGTTCCAATCCACAAGGATTACTTCAAATTTCTAAGGTTCACCTTCCTGGACCAGCACTTCCAGTTTGTGTCCCTTTTGGTCTGGCGACGGCCCCAAGAGTCTTTATAAAGGTTCTGGGAGCTTTTCTTGCAGTAGCGAGAGCCTGAAAGATTGCAGTGGCTCTGTATCTGAATGATATCCTGGCCAGGCTCCATCCTACAGTCTGGTGGAGGATCACTCGAGAGTTCTCCTCCTTCTACTTCGATCCCACGGGTGGAAGATAAACAAAGGAAAGAGTTCATTGGTCCCCAGCAACAGGGTGGAGTTCCTGGTTACGATACTAGATTCTTCTGCGATGAAAATATTTCTGACAGACCAGAGACGTTGCAAGCTTGTGTCCAACTGTCTAGCCCTGCAGACATCCTCCAGGACATCTGTGGCCAGGTGTATGGAGGTAATTGGGCTCATGATATCCAGCATAGATGTCATTCCATTTGCCAGGTTTCATCTCAGACCTCTGCAGCTGTGCATGTTGAGACAATGGAACGGCGATCATTCAGATTTTCCCAACAGATATCTCTGGACAGACCGATGAGGGAGTCCCTGTCTTGGTAGACCCGACCGGGTCAGTTGTCCCAGGGGACTTCCTTTCTGAGACCATCCTGGGAGATTGTAACTACGGATGCAAGTCTATCAGGATGGGGTGCCGTTTGGCAGATGGACTTGAGAGGAATCAAGCCAAACTATAAATATTATGGAACTTCGAGCGATATTCAACACAGTGAAGGCTTGTCCCTTTCTGGGGTCGTCGCAATTCATCAGATTCCTATTGGACAACATCACCTCGGTAGCTTACATAAACCACCAGGGGGGGACGAGAAGCTCCCTAGCAATGAAGGAAGTATCTCAGATTCTGAAATGGGCAGAGACTCACAATTGTTCACTCTCAGCGATCCACATTCCGGGTGTGGACAACTGGGAAGCTGATTTTCTGAGCAAACAGACGTTTCATCCAGGGGAATGGTCTCTCCACCCGATATGTTTGTGGAGATCTGCAGCAGATGGGGACGCCGGAAATAGATCTAATGGCGTCCAGACTCAATTGCAAGCTACCCAGATATGGGTCACGATCCAGGGATCCCCAGGCGGAACTGATAGATGCCTTGGCGGTACCCTGGGACTTCAACCTAATCTACATATTTCCACTGTTGCCTCTGCTACCTCAAGTAGTGGCTCGCATCAAGCAGGAGCAAGCTTTGGGAATTTTGATTGCTCCGTCGTGGCCGCGGAGGACGTGGTTTACGGATCTAGTGGCGATGTCGTCATATCCGCAGTGGAAGTAACCTTTTTGCAAGGATCTGTTAGTTCAAGGTCCTTTTCTACATCAAAATCTTGATTCTATGAGGCTGACTGCGTGGTGATTGAACGCCTAGTCTTAGCCAAGAGAGTTTTTTCGGAGAGAGTGATTGACACTCTCGTCCAGGCCAGGAAGCCGGTCAGTAGACACATCTACCACAAGGTGTGGAGGACCTACTTGTCCTGGTGTGAGGAACGAGGATATCCATGGCATAAGGTCAAGGTATCCAGGATTTTGGCCTTTCTCCAGGATGGTCTGGATTAGGGTCGTGCCGCTAGTTCCCTAAGGGGACAGATCTTGGCTTTATCGGTACTGTTGCATAAGAAGCTTGCAGAGTTTCCTGACATTCAGTCCTTTGTTCAGGCTCTGGTTAGGATTAGACCGGTTTCCAGAAATCTTCCCTGGAGTTTAAACTTGGTGCTTAAGGTCTTGCAGAGGGCTCAGTTTGAGCCTATGCATGTCCTGGACATTAAGATTCTCTCATGGAAGGTCCTGTTGTTATTGGCTATTGCATCGGCATGCAGAGAATCTGAGTTGGCGGCCTTACAATTTGAGCCTCCTTTCTTGGTTTTTCATGCTGACAAGGCCGTTCTACGAACTGGTTTGGGATTTCTTCCCAAGGTAGTGTTGAGTCATCACATTAATCAGGTAATAGTCGTTCCTTCCTTGTGTCCTAACCCTTCGTCCTCGAAGGAGAAGTTACTTCATAATCTGGATGTGGTTCGGGCCTTGAAGTTTTATCTTCAAGCAACGAAGGAGTTCAGACAGACGTCGTCCTTATTCGTTGTGTATTCTGGAAGGCTCAGGGGGCAGAGGGCCTCTGCAACTTCTCTATCTTTTTGGTTGAGGAGTATGATCCATCTGGCTTATGAGGCAGCGGGACACAAGCCTCCTCAGAGGATTACGGCTCACTCGACTAGAGCTGTGGCCTCTTCTTGGGCCTTTAAGAATGAGGCTTCTATGGAGCAGATTTGTAATGCGGCAACTTGGTCATATTTACATACTTTTGCAAAATTTTACAAATTTGACGTTTTTGCTTCGGCAGAACCAGCTTTTGGGAGAAAGGTTCTGCAGGCTGTGGTGCCCTCAGTATAGGGTCCACCTCCTTTACCCTCCCGTTTTCTTCATTCAGTGTCCTCAAGAGCTTGGGTATTTATTCCCACAAGTGATGAATGAAGCAGTGGAAAACATAAATTATGCTTACCTGATAATTTAATTTCCTTCATGGGGAGGAGAGTCCACTGCACCTGCCCGTTCTCCGGTGGGCGGACCTAAATTTATTTTTTATTCTTCTGACACCATTTATACCCTGATATTTCTCCTACTGTTCCTTGTTCCCTTGGCAGAATGACTGGCGGATGAGGGAAGTGGGGGAGGTATTTAAGCCTTTGGCTGGGGTGTCTTTGCCTCCTCCTGGTGGCCAGGTTCTTAATTCCCACAAGTGATGAATGAAGCAGTGGACTCTCCTCCCCACGATGGAAATTAAATTATCAGGTAAGCATAATTTATGTTTTTACCTCTGTGATTAACTTGTATCTAAGCATCTTCTGACAGCCCCCTGATCACATGACATTTTATTTATTATCTATTGACTTTCATTTTAGCCAATTAGTGCAGTGTCTGCCACAATCCACGTGCGTGATCACAATGTTATCTATATGGTTTACATGAACTAGCTCATGAAAGCAATATGATAAGAGGTGGCCTTCAAGGGCTTAGAAATTATCATATGAGCCTTCCTAGGTTTAGCTTTCAACTAAGAATACCAAGAGAACAAAGCAAAATTGGTGATAAAAGTAATTTAGAAAGTTATTTAAAATTACATGCCCTATTTCAAACATGAACGTTTTTTTTGGACTTAACTGTCCCTTTAAGAAGTGGCCCTTTTGACTGCCAGGCTAGGAACTAGGACCCGGTGAGCACTGCTATCAGCTGACCACATCACGGTGAGGTTAATGTCAGTGAGCGGTAATGAGGCGCTCTTTTGAGTACTTTTGTGCGTATGCAGGAGAAGCTGGTTCATAGGAGTGCTTACAACATTTCAGCAACATTGAAGAGCGGAGGGCCGCGCTAATGTTGATGACTGTTTTGTCGCTCTTTTCTAGCCTTGTCTCTTTCTACTTGACTCACTTAGCGTGACGCTCCTCACTTCTGCGGCTTGACACAACGCAGGGAGAAGTGTAAAGGAGCGCTGGTTTAAGGAGGTTGTAAGGCATTTCCAAATGAAGCATTGTGTAAGGGGCATTGTGGGAAATTGTGGGTGTAAGGGGTATTGTGGGAAAGTTTGGAGCAACTATATTGGAGTATGATGTTAGTCAGGAGGGTATCTGCCCTACTCCATTATTTGATGAAAATAAATGTATGCTCTGTAAATGAAATACAGTGTGCCTTCCTGCCCAATTGCGTGGTTCATGCCTTGCTTCTGTTTTGCAGTCTTATTCTGGGGTCCCTGTTATCCAGACTCCTGCAAAATCTCCGCCAGGTCAGGCTAATCCTGGATGCTCTGTGGCCTCACAGAAATCCGCTGGCCCTGATATGCCAGTATTACATCCCCAGACTGTCATACTATCCCTCCATTTTTAATTTTTCCTTGTGATTTTACTGCCCAATTACTGTCTGTAGTTTCTGCTGACCTGAGGGCTATGTCTCTTACAGGAAAAAGAAAGAGGAAGGTCAAGCATGGCTCCTCTGAATCTAGGACCAGCAGTTCTATGGGAGCTGCAGCGGTCAGCCCTATGCAGCTTTCTCATGCAGATAATTCCTTGGCTAGTTCTGAAGCTGAATTTTTTACCTCTAACTCATCCAGTGAGTCGGTACAGGTCTCTGAGGATATTCATTTTAGATTTAAGATGGAACATCTGAGATATTACCATCCCTAAAGTGGATGGTGCCATTTCTACTCTGGCTAAACACACTACTCTACCTTTAGAGGATAGTACATCTTTAGTTTCCTATCCATAGGATCTTTGAGAGGGTTACCTAAGAAAGTTTTTTCTTCAAGGAGGCTTGCTTTTCCAGCCTGCTGTAGATATTGCCACCTTTTTGTGTGATTCCTTATCTGATTTGATCTTGGCAAAAATTCCCTAAGACGATCGCATTCGGGCCATAAAAAACGCCAATTTCTTTATTTGTGGCACAATTATCCAAATAATTTGTCTCAATGCTAAGACCTCTGGTTTTACTGTACTCACTAGGAGAGCTTTCTGATTAAAGTCTTAGCCAGCGGATATGGTTTCCAAGTCAAGGCTTTTATCCCTGGCCTTTAAAGGAGAGACCTTATTCAAGCCAGGCCTGGATTCTATCATTTCTAATGTCACTGCAGTTAAGGGCGCTTTTCTGCTTCAGGACAAGAAAGCTAAATCTAGGAGACGACCTATGGAATATTTTCGTCAAAGCAAGTTTGAAACACCCAGGAGTACCTTGAAACCTTCCCCGGTGTGGAGCAAGAACAAGCAGCCTAAGAAAATGACCCCAGACAACAAATCAACATGGAACTTCAATCTAGTGTTTTTTCTCCAATTGTCCTACTCGCTCAAGTAATAGCTTGAATCAACCAGAAGGGAAATCCATCAATCATGTGAGCTCCTGTATGGCTACGTAGGACTTGGTATGCAGATCTAGTGAGAATGTCATCTGTTCCACCATGGCGGCTACCTCAGAGGCCGGACCTTCTGGCGCAGGGTCAGTTTTTTTATCAAAATCTAGATTCTCTGAGGCTGACTTTATGGAGAATGCATAGTCTTGTCCCAGAAAGGATTCTCTGAGGTGGTTATTAATACTTTGGTTCAGGCTAGAAAGCCTGTTACCAGACGTATTTACCACAAAGTGTGGAGAACTTATCTGCCTTGGTGTGCAGATTGGGGGTTCCCTTGGCACATGGTGAAGACCCCGCATATCCTTCAGTTTCTTCAGGATGTTTAGAGAAGGGCCAGTCAGCCAGTTCTCTTAAAGGGCAGATTTCTTCTCTTTCTGTTTTGATACATAAGAAGTTGGCTCGTTTGTTCAAGTTCTTTCTAGAATTACTCCTGTTTTCAAGACTGTTACTCCTCCATGGAGCCGTAAATCACTTTAAGGCTCCGCTTGAGCCTTTGCATTCTATTGATATTAAACTCCTAACTTGGAAAGTTTTATATCTTTTAGCTATTTTTCTGCTTGTAGAGTTTCATTTGGATAAGTCTGTTCTGCAGACAAAGATATGGTTTTTACCTAAGGTTGGTTTCAACTCATAATATTAATCAAGAAATTGTTTTTCCGTCATTTTTTTCTTCTTATAAGGAAAGGTTGTTAGATAATTTGGACATGGTTAGAGATTCAAAGTTCTATCTTCATGTTACCAAGGAAGGGTTCTTCAAGCGGTGGTGCCTAGTATTTAGGACTGTCTTCCTTACCTTTCCCTCCCTAAATTTTTGCGGACTCCGCAGCTTGGGTATTAGTTTCCAATAGGTTATGAATGAATTTGTGGACTCTCACTGCCATTAGAAACAAAACATAATGTATGCTTACCTGATAAATTATTTTCTTTCTTGGCCGTGAGAGTCCATGAACCCGCCCTGATTTAATGCAGTGGCGTCAGTCTTATGGGACCTCTGTACCCTTTTTTTTATCTCTCTACTTTTCCTTATCCTACTAGAGGGTAGGTAAAGTATGAGTGATATTTAATGTTTTGTTTGGGGTGTCTTTTGCCTCCTCCTGGTGGCCAGGTGAAGTATTTCCCATAGGTTATGAATTAATTTGTGGACTCTTACAGCCAAGAAAGAAAATAATTTATCAGGTAAGCATAAATTATGTTTTGTTGATGTCTGATGGTTACAATTTACCCCACCATTTTTTACTACCCATTCAGAGCTTAATTAATCCTATGCAATATATAAGTATAGGTCTATAGTATAATATAGGTCTTATATATAGCAATATATAAGTATAGGTCTATAGTAATGCATCTTTTATTTAATACAAATAGGAACGTAAGCGTGCCCTAGAAGCTGAGCGTCAGGCTCGTGTTGAAGAACTACTGATTAAGAGGAAAGAACAAGAAGCTCGTATAGAAATGCAGCGCCAAGAAAAGGAAAAAGCACGTGAAGATGCTGCTAGAGAGCGAGCTAGGTACATTACTCACCTATAAATTTAATTTAATTAAATTTGTGTCTGTGTCAAATGTGTACATGTGTATCTATTTAATTGTTTGTGTCTTATGTTTAAAAGACCTCTAAACACAGTAGAATAGCATAAACAATAAATGCATAATAAAAAGACAATGCAAAAGCACGTTTTAATTAAAATGGAGTAGTTTTTTTCTTAAAAATGTCAGTTAGATTTTTCTTCCTAATGCATCATGTTACAGCCTTCAGCCAATCACAAAATGCAGATACATATATCCTGTGCATCTTGCACATGCTCAATAGGAGATAGTGCCTTAGAAAGCGTGCATAAAAAAAGATCGTGCACATTTAGATAATGAAGTGAATTGTAAAGTTGTTAAAAATTGTGTGCTCTATCAGAATCATGAAATTTTAATTTTGACTTGACTGTCCCTTTAAGTCACTGTGTCACTGCAGGATGTGTATGACAAATGAATAGAATGAAACAGTATGTATAATATAATGATTTTTTTAAGATAACTTAAGATCAATCAGTAGTGAGGAAACTTGCTAGCCTTGAAACTCTGAATAGTGAAATCCACCAAGGAGTTACAATAATTTTTAATAATATGCAGGTAATATAACAAGCACATTTCATACTGCATACTTTCTACAAAATACTAGCAAGAATGATAAACAGTTTAGCAAAAGAATGTATGTGAGAGCTACATATATATATTAAATATAGGTTTTGCTTTTCCAGCTTATCTTTAAACGTTGGCTGTGTGCCGCGTTAAGCACTCTGTACACTCTGAAATGTCAACGGAACATTGGATACGAAAGTATTAATTTCTTTGATACAGTCACTGTATATTTGTTTATAAAAATATGCATGTTACACAATTTATTTTAGTCTTTAGCCTTTTTCTGTTTTTAGAATAGCCATATTAATATATAAACTAAGATTAACTTTTTGTTCTTCTTTTGGCAGGTTTTTCAGTTTTAACTCTTAATATTTTTGCGGTCTCTTTTAACAACATATTTTTCTTTCCTTTTGTATATAGTTTTGTAGTTATTTTGGCATCTTTAATTTTTTTGCTTTGATTTGTTTTTATTATCTTTATATCTCCCCATTCCTTGAAGCTATTGATACAAACCAAGATAAGGGCTTCCCAACTGACAGCCTATGGGTCCCATGTGGTCTTTCATAGCATTAGGTGACTTGGTAGAGAAAAAGCAAAAGTGGATGTGCAGGGAAATAATTTACTTGATTTGATGCCATTTAAATGGTGCATGACATAGGAATGCAGCTGAAATATTATGGTAAAATAATGTCATAGTAAGCCTCTGGCCTTCCGTAGAGGACCCCTTGTGGCAACCAAGGGGTTAACTGTATTTCTCACACTAACTGCTAAAGTCCTCTAGCTGCTAATCTCTTAACACTAATAAGATGTGGGATGCCTCAGTGGTTAACAGGAACTTTAAACAGTCACCACCATAAGAGAAGCACAGAAGCTTCAGTGGTAGGAGCAGTATACTGAGTAAAAGCTCATAAAGAAGGGATTTATGGGGAATCGGGTGGCTATACCATACCTTCCAGTTTTCCAAGATCTTTCCATGGGAGGGACTCATGTGCCTAGCCTCATTCTATTGTCCTCTTTACTACATGTACTTGTCATGTTTGGCAACCACTCTCTTCATCTCTTCAGCAGCAGGCCAAAGAACAGTCACTTATTTCCAGACTCCAAGTGCTGAGTAACAGAGCAAGGGGTGTGTATTAGTAAAGTTAGAGTAGGATGTGGGATGTGGGGAGGAAACTTTTTTGGAGTAATTTGAGGAATGTACATTTTATTTTTGTTTTGGTAAAATTAGTAACAGTATAAATAAGGATTTCTTCTGTTAAGTGTGATCAGTCCACGGGTCATCATTACTTCTGGGATATTACTCCTCCCCAACAGGAAGTGCAAGAGGATTCACCCAGCAGAGCTGCATATAGCTCCTCCCCTCTACGTCACTCCCAGTCATTCTCTTGCACCCAACGACTAGATAGGATGTGTGAGAGGACTATGGTGATTATATTTAGTTTTATATCTTCAATCAAAAGTTTGTTATTTTAAAATAGCACCGGAGTGTGTTATTATCTCTCTGGCAGAGTTTGAAGAAGAATCTACCAGAGTTTTTGTTATGATTTTAGCCGGAGTAGTTAAGATCATATTGCTGTTTCTCGGCCATCTGAGGAGAGGTAAACTTCAGATCAGGGGACAGCGGGCAGATGAATCTGCATAGAGGTATGTAGCAGTTTTTATTTTCTGACAATGGAATTGATGAGAAAATCCTGCCATACCGATATAATGTCATGTATGTATACTTTACACTTCAGTATTCTGGGGAATGGTACTTCACTAGAATTACACTGTAAGAAATACATAAAGCTGTTTAATAACTAGAGATTATGTTTAACGTTTTTGCTGGAATGTAAAATCGTTTTCATTTACTGAGGTACTGAGTGAATAAATGTTTGGGCACTATTT
Source organism: Bombina bombina (assembly GCF_027579735.1). NCBI lineage: Eukaryota > Metazoa > Chordata > Amphibia > Anura > Bombinatoridae > Bombina > Bombina bombina. The sequence continues at coordinate 470,506,879 of NC_069504.1, read as the reverse complement.
TTCCACTTGGCAGTTGCTTAATCTGTTTTCTGACAGTTTCTGTTCTCCCTCACTGCTGTGTGTGAGGGGGAGGGGCCGTTTTTTGGCGCTTTTACTACGCATCAAATATTTCAGTCAGCAACTTATTGTATTCCCTGCATGATCCGGTTCATCTCTACAGAGCTCAGGGGTCTTCAAAACTTATTTTGAGGGAGGTAATTTCTCTCAGCAGAGCTGTGAGAATTATAGTTTGACTGAGATAAAAAACGTTTATTCTGTAATTTGTTTCCTGCTTTCAGAATTTGTTATCTTTGCTAATGGGATTAAACCTTTGCTAAAGTTGTGTTATTTACAAGGATTGAGGCTATAACTGTTTCAATTTATTAATTTTCAACTGTCATAGATCTTCTGTGCTTCTTAAAGGCACAGTACGTTTTAATATTATTCTAATTGAATTGTATTTCCAAGTTACAAGTTTACTTGCTAGTGTGTTAAACATGTCTGATTCAGAGGATGATACCTGTGTCATTTGTTGCAATGCCAAAGTGGAGCCCAATAGAAATTTATGTACTAACTGTATTGATGCTACTTTAAATAAAAGTCAATCTGTACAAATTGAACAAATTTCACCAAACAACGAGGGGAGAGTTATGCCGACTAACTCGCCTCACGTGTCAGTACCTACATCTCCCGCTCAGAGGGAGGTGCGTGATATTGTAGCGCCGAGTACATCTGGGCGGCCATTACAAATCACATTACAGGATATGGCTACTGTTATGACTGAGGTTTTGGCTAAATTACCAGAACTAAGAGGTAAGCGTGATCACTCTGGGGTGAGAACAGAGTGCGCTGATAATATTAGGGCCATGTCAGACACTGCGTCACAGGTGGCAGAACATGAGGACGGAGAGCTTCATTCTGTGGGTGACGGTTCTGATCCAAACAGACTGGATTCAGATATTTCAAATTTTAAATTTAAACTGGAAAACCTCCGTGTATTACTAGGGGAGGTGTTAGCGGCTCTGAATGATTGTAACACAGTTGCAATACCAGAGAAAATGTGTAGGTTGGATAAATATTTTGCGGTACCGACGAGTACTGAGGTTTTTCCTATACCTAAGAGACTTACTGAAATTGTTACTAAGGAGTGGGATAGACCCGGTGTGCCGTTCTCACCCCCTCCGATATTTAGAAAAATGTTTCCAATAGACGCCACCACAAGGGACTTATGGCAAACGGTCCCTAAGGTGGAGGGAGCAGTTTCTACCTTAGCTAAGCGTACCACTATCCCGGTGGAGGATAGCTGTGCTTTTTCAGATCCAATGGATAAAAAATTAGAGGGTTACCTTAAGAAAATGTTTGTTCAACAAGGTTTTATATTGCAACCCCTTGCATGCATTGCGCCGATCACGGCTGCAGCGGCATTCTGGATTGAGTCTCTGGAAGAGAACATTGGTTCAGCTACTCTGGACGACATTACGGACAGGCTTAGAGTCCTTAAACTAGCTAATTCATTCATTTCGGAGGCCGTAGTACATCTTACTAAACTTACGGCGAAGAATTCAGGATTCGCCATTCAGGCACGCAGGGCGCTGTGGCTAAAATCCTGGTCAGCTGATGTTACTTCTAAGTCTAAATTGCTTAATATACCTTTCAAAGGGCAGACCTTATTCGGGCCCGGGTTGAAAGAGATTATCGCTGACATTACAGGAGGTAAAGGCCATGCCCTGCCTCAGGACAAAGCCAAAGCCAAGACTAGACAGTCTAATTTTCGTTCCTTTCGTAATTTCAAAGCAGGAGCAGCATCAACTTCCTCTGCACCAAAACAGGAAGGAGCTGTTGCTCGCTACAGACAAGGCTGGAAACCTAACCAGTCCTGGAACAAGGGCAAGCAGACTAGGAAACCTGCTGCTGCCCCTAAAACAGCATGAATTGAGGGCCCCCGATCCGGGATCGGATCTAGTGGGGGGCAGACTTTCTCTCTTCGCCCAGGCTTGGGCAAGAGATGTTCAGGATCCCTGGGCGCTAGAGATAATATCTCAGGGATACCTTCTGGACTTCAAATACTCTCCTCCAAGAGAGAGATTTCATCTGTCAAGATTGTCAGCAATCCAGACAAAGAAAGAGGCGTTTCTACGCTGCGTACAAGAGCTCTTGTTAATGGGAGTAATCCATCCAGTTCCACGATCGGAACAGGGACAGGGGTTTTACTCAAATCTGTTTGTGGTTCCCAAAAAAGAGGGAACTTTCAGACCAATCCTGGACTTAAAGATCCTAAACAAATTCCTAAGAGTTCCATCGTTCAAGATGGAGACTATTCGGACAATTTTACCTATGATCCAAGAGGGTCAGTACATGACCACTGTAGATTTAAAAGATGCTTACCTTCACATACCGATTCACAAAGATCATTATCGGTACCTAAGGTTTGCCTTCCTAGACAGGCATTACCAGTTTGTGGCTCTTCCATTCGGATTGGCTACAGCTCCAAGAATCTTCACAAAGGTTCTGGGTGCTCTTCTGGCGGTACTAAGACCGCGGGGAATCTCGGTAGCTCCATACCTAGACGACATTCTGATACAAGCTTCAAGCTTTCAAACTGCCAAGTCTCATACAGAGTTAGTGCTGGCATTTCTAAGGTCACATGGATGGAAGGTGAACGAAAAGAAAAGTTCACTCGTTCCACTCACAAGAGTTCCCTTCCTGGGGACTCTTATAGATTCTGTAGAAATGAAGATTTACCTGACAGAGGACAGGCTAACAAGACTTCAAAGTGCTTGCCGCACCCTTCATTCCATTCAACACCCGTCAGTGGCTCAATGCATGGAGGTAATCGGCTTAATGGTAGCGGCAATGGACATAGTACCCTTTGCACGCTTACACCTCAGACCACTGCAACTGTGCATGCTAAGTCAGTGGAATGGGGATTACTCAGACTTATCCCCTTCTCTGAATCTGGATCAAGAGACCAGAAATTCTCTTCTATGGTGGCTTTCTCGGCCACATCTGTCCAGGGGGATGCCATTCAGCAGACCAGACTGGACAATTGTAACAACAGACGCCAGCCTTCTAGGTTGGGGTGCCGTCTGGAATTCTCTGAAGGCTCAGGGACAATGGAGTCAGGAGGAGAGTCTCCTGCCAATAAACATTCTGGAATTGAGAGCAGTTCTCAATGCCCTCCTGGCTTGGCCCCAGTTGACAACTCGGGGGTTCATCAGGTTTCAGTCGGACAACATCACGACTGTAGCTTACATCAACCATCAGGGAGGGACAAGAAGCTCCCTAGCTATGATGGAAGTATCAAAGATAATTCGCTGGGCAGAGTCTCACTCTTGCCACCTGTCAGCAATCCACATCCCGGGAGTGGAGAACTGGGAGGCGGATTTCTTAAGTCGTCAGACTTTTCATCCGGGGGAGTGGGAACTTCATCCGGAGGTCTTTGCCCAAATACTTCGACGTTGGGGCAAACCAGAGATAGATCTCATGGCGTCTCGACAGAACGCCAAGCTTCCTCGTTACGGGTCCAGATCCAGGGATCCAGGAGCAGTCCTGATAGATGCTCTGACAGCACCTTGGGACTTCAGGATGGCTTACGTGTTTCCACCCTTCCCGTTACTTCCTCGATTGATTGCCAGAATCAAACAAGAGAGAGCATCAGTGATTGTAATAGCACCTGCGTGGCCACGCAGGACTTGGTATGCAGACCTGGTGGACATGTCATCCTGTCCACCTTGGTCTCTACCTCTGAAACAGGACCTTCTGATACAGGGTCCCTTCAAACATCAAAATCTAACTTCTCTGAAGCTGACTGCTTGGAAATTGAACGCTTGATTTTATCAAGACGTGGGTTTTCTGAGTCAGTTATTGATACCTTAATACAGGCTAGGAAACCTGTTACCAGAAAGATTTACCATAAGATATGGCGTAAATACCTATATTGGTGTGAATCCAAAGGTTACTCTTGGAGTAAGGTTAGGATTCCTAGGATATTGTCTTTTCTACAAGAAGGTTTAGAAAAGGGTTTATCTGCTAGTTCATTAAAGGGACAGATCTCAGCTCTGTTCATTCTGTTACACAAACGTCTGTCAGAAGTTCCTGACGTCCAGGCTTTTTGTCAGGCTTTGGCCAGGATTAAGCCTGTGTTTAAAACTGTTGCTCCACCATGGAGTTTAAACCTTGTTCTTAATGTTTTACAGGGCGTTCCGTTTGAACCCCTTCATTCCATTGATATAAAGTTGTTATCTTGGAAAGTTCTATTTTTAATGGCTATTTCCTCGGCTCGAATAGTCTCTGAATTATCAGCCTTACATTGTGATTCTCCTTATTTGATTTTTCATTCGGATAAGGTAGTCCTGCGTACTAAACCTGGGTTCTTACCTAAGGTAGTTACTAACAGGAATATCAATCAAGAGATTGTTGTTCCTTCTTTATGCCCAAATCCTTCTTCTAAGAAGGAACGTCTACTGCACAACCTGGATGTAGTCCGTGCTCTAAAATTTTACTTACAGGCAACTAAGGAATTTCGACAAACGTCTTCTCTGTTTGTCATTTACTCTGGGCAGAGGAGAGGTCAAAAAGCTTCCGCTACCTCTCTTTCTTTTTGGCTTCGTAGCATAATTCGTTTAGCTTATGAGACTGCTGGACAGCAGCCTCCTGAAAGAATTACAGCTCATTCTACTAGAGCTGTGGCTTCCACTTGGGCCTTCAAGAATGAGGCCTCTGTTGAACAGATTTGCAAGGCTGCAACTTGGTCTTCGCTTCATACTTTTTCCAAATTTTACAAATTTGACACTTTTGCTTCATCGGAGGCTATTTTTGGGAGAAAGGTTCTTCAGGCAGTGGTTCCTTCTGTATAAAGAGCCTGCCTATCCCTCCCGTCATCCGTGTACTTTTGCTTTGGTATTGGTATCCCAGAAGTAATGATGACCCGTGGACTGATCACACTTAACAGAAGAAAACATAATTTATGCTTACCTGATAAATTCCTTTCATCTGTAGTGTGATCAGTCCACGGCCCGCCCTGTTTTTAAGGCAGGTAAATATTTTTTAATTTATACTCCAGTCACCACTTCACCCTTGGCTTTTCCTTTCTCGTTGGTCCTTGGTCGAATGACTGGGAGTGACGTAGAGGGGAGGAGCTATATGCAGCTCTGCTGGGTGAATCCTCTTGCACTTCCTGTTGGGGAGGAGTAATATCCCAGAAGTAATGATGACCCGTGGACTGATCACACTACAGAAGAAAGGAATTTATCAAGGTAAGCATAAATTATGTTTTTTTTATAATTTAATTTTAAATAGTGTGCATGTGTGTCTTGCATCTTTATGGTCGTATACAATAACCACATGAAGTCACCTGGCTGGGTAAATGATCATATATATTGATTCAGATGATAAGTATGAATGATAGAGAAAATGTGAATGAAACGGGTACAAGATGGTGGATAATTGAATGTATTATATGACACATAAAAGCACCAGTTTTGGGTTGCCAGTGAAACTTTTATTGGATTATTTTATAATGTATTGAGTAAAGTTAGTGTTTTATTTACTGTCTTGCTACTTTGGTTTAAGTATCACTACTAGTCTTAAAGACCAGCTGCATTTAGAATAACGAATGACATGACATCCAATCACTGATGAAATGAGGAATAGAGGGGAGAAGCGCGATGTAACCCGTTGATAAATGCGTATAATGTAAATTAGCATTGTGAACTAGAGACATAGTTTTATAGACTCTTTCGTCTAGATTAGGAATGGCGCGCAAAGTGTAGTGCAAGTGTGCTATGTTTTTTTATCTGGCTCCCTAAAGCATCTTCGGCCTCTCTAGCCTCACCAGTTCTTATGTTATTAAAAACTATGTAATAACATAAGGACTGTTGAGGCTAGAGAGACTGAAGACGCTCTAGGGAGCTGAAAAAATAAAAACCCATAGCGCACTTGCGTTACAGTTTGAGCACCACTTGTAATCTAGGCGTTTGCGAGAACAAGATAAGAAATCAAGACAGGGGTAGCGGTGTATAATATAGACTGGCAGAGAGAAAGTGACTGGTAATTGGAGATGGACATACCGAATTTGCATTGAAGAGCGTGTACACGATGTTGAGGTTTATAAAAACATTTTTAAGGCTATAAATAAATACTATGTGATGCAACATGATGCATAGTGATTTTAGAGATATGATGTATATTAATAGTGAGAATAGACATTGTGCTGCAAAGCCAGTTTGATAGACGAGGGGGCAATATCGGCAGAGAGAATCGACTACAGGGAATAGAGGATAGGACGTTATTTGTGAGATGACACTGGGATATGGCACTGTGGATCTGCTTTGACAAATGATGCCCATAATGTTATATATAAATGTATTAATAAGTGCAACTCCTATGCTGTTTTTATAGACAATAAATCACATGGGTCAAAGGTGTATTGTTTTATTATTTATACAATATTTGCACTGGCATCTCAGAGCCTGTCCAATTAATTTGGACATTAATTAGATTTTCTTTTACAAGATACGATGAGTCCACAGATTTCATCCTTACTTGTGGGATATCACCTCCTGGTCAGCAGGAGGAGGCAAAGAGCACCACAGCAGAGCTGTATATATAGCTCCTCCCTTCCCTCCCACTCCAGTCATTCTTTTTGCCGTGTTAGTAATAGGAAGAGGTAAAGTGAGGTGTTAGTTTAGATTCTTCAATCAAGAGTTTTTTATTTTTAAAATGGTACCAAAGTGTGCTATTTTACTTTAGGGTGCAGCCGTATTCCTTGTCAGCCTCTAGAGTAGAGCTACAGGTGGCTTTAAAGCGATGGGAACTGGTGGGGTTTTGCTTCATTGCGCCTCCCATACTTGTGCTGCCCTTATGTTGATGGTTTCAGAGAATATTAACTGAGACCCTTATGTGTTCACAGAACTGCAGGAGAGAAGAAGACCTCTTGGAGCTGTGAAACTTTCATGCTGTTACTCAGCATTGAGGTAAGTGCAGTCTTTATTTCTGGGGCTTGCAGCATATATCAGAATTGGCTGTGCATTCCTAATCTGTTGGGGACTATGTGCTCTGGAAGGGCTGTCCTAGTAACAGGGTGGGGGTTCTCATGGGACATACAAGGCACACCATGCTAACCGACATTATACTTTATTTTCTCATTCTGTACTGGCCTTTAATGATGTTGGCCTGGATACACTGACATGATGGTTTTTAGGTACCGGGTAATTGTTATACTGGGTCTTTAACCAAGGGGACTTAGGGCCGACGCTGGGAGAGTGTGTTTGGAATGTGATGATAGACTCCGGTACACGGTGGTGTTAGACATTTTTTTTTTGTGCAATTGGGCTGAGTATTAGGTCGCGCCCACAATGGGCTGGGCTTGCTCTTTGGCGCGCTTTGTACAGTAGACGCGCAGTTTCTTCTCCAGGAAGTCGGAAGCGGCTGTTCGCGCAGATAACACGAGTGGCTCCTTAACCTCATGGTTTGCCGAATAAAGCAAGCGGTTTTAGGTGTCGTTGCCTGACGTCCTGATTGGTGCCTAGAAGGGTCGGCGGACCGCGGGAGCTGGTAGGCGCCTCAGCAGAGCTGTTGAGGCGAGGTGCTCTATTGTGCAACAGTTGGTTAACAAAGTTTTTCCTGTGCTTCAGAAAATTTTTACTTTTTAAAGGGACAGTACTATCAGAATTATATTGTACTGTTTCTCCTTTCCCTTTGTTATTTGTTTGACCGTTAATTGGGTTTTTATTTTTATGTAAAATTATAGAATAAAAATTAAATTTTTCCTGATCTGCATGCTCCATGTGTTTGACTGCCACTGTGGAACCTCCGGTTCCTTTTTGCCCCTCCTGTTGTGAGAGGGCCTTACATTATAGAGACAGAATTTTTGATAATCCTTTACCTAAGGCAGATGCTTCTCAGGAGTCTATAGAAGAGATGCAAGGTATGCCTCAGCTTTCTCCCCAAGCGTCACAGTCCCTAACGCCCGCGCAAGCAAGGTCATGTATTTCCCCAGTATCTGCAGCGTTTACTTTAAAAGACATTGCTGCAGTGATGTCCTCTACGCTTTCTGATGCGTTATCCAACCTTCCTATTTCGCACGGCAAGCGTACAAGAAGGGATACCTATGTGGACACGTATGCCACTGATTCCATGGTGGCAATTGCGGATGCACCCTCCAGGGGCTCTGAGTTAGAGGTACTCTCTGAAGGTGAACTCTCTGAAGCAGGGAATGCTTTTCCCTTGACTGATCCTGATGTGGTTTCCTTCAGGTTTAAGCTTGAACACCTTCGTTTGTTACTGAGAGAGGTGTTGGTTACTTTGGATGACTGTGACTCATTCATAATCCCGCCAGAGAAATTGAGTAATTTAGACAAATATTTAGAAGTTCCTTCTTACTCAGATGTCTTTCCAGTTCCTAAAAGGACTTCAGAGATTATTGCAAAGGAATGGGGAAGACCTGGTATTCCCTTTTCTCCTTCACCCATATTTAAAAAGATGTATCCTATAGCCGACGCTATTAGGGATTCTTGGCAGACGGTCCCTAAAGTAGAGGGGGCTATTTCTACCCTGGCCAAGCAAACTACTATTCCTATTGAGGATAGTTGTGCTTTTAAAGACCCTATGGATAAGAAGTTAGAGGGTCTTCTTAAGAAAGTTTACATCCACCAGGGATTTCTTTTACAACCGGCGGCCTGCATTGTTACTGTGACTAGTGCGACTGCTTTCTGGTTTGATGCTCTAGAGGAGTCTCTTAAGACAGAGACTCCCTTGGAAGAGATACAGGATTGGATTAATGCTCTTAAGTTAGCTAATTTGTTTATTACGGATTCTTCTCTGCAGATTACTAAATTGGCGGCTAAGAGTTCGGGCTTTGCCATCTTAGCACATCGGGCTTTGTGGTTAAAGTCTTGGTCTGCGGATGTGTCGTCCAAGTCTAAGCTTTTGGCTATTCCTTACAAGGGGAAGACCCTGTTCGGGCCTGACTTGAAGGAGATTATTTCTGACATTACAGGAGGCAAAGGCCATCTCTTCCCTCAGGATAAGAAGTCCAAACAGAGAGGGAGGGAGAGTAATTTTCGTTCCTTTCGGAATTTCAAGGGAGTTCCCTCTTCCTCTTCCGCTAAACAGGAAGGGGATTATTCACAAAACAAGTCCACTTGGAGACCCGCCCAGTCTTAGAACAAGGGTAAGCAATCCAAGAAGCTGGCTCCCACTTCTAAGTCGGCATGAAGGGTCGGCCCCGATCCGGGACCGGATCTTGTACGGGGCAGGCTTTCTTTCTTTGTCCAGGCTTAGATAAGAGACGTTCAGGATCTTTGGACAATAGAAATTGTGTCTATGGGGTATCAGTTGGAGTTCAAAAATTCCTCCCCCAGGGGAAGGTTTCTTCTTTCACGATTATCTGTAGACCAGATAAAGAGAGAGGCGTTCTTACAATGTTTAAGAGATCTCTCCTTCATGGGAGTAATCTGTCCCGTTCCAATTCAGGAACAGGGACAGGGGTTTTATTCAAATCTGTTTGTAGTTCCCAAAAAAGAGGGAACTTTCAGACCTATCTTAGATCTCAAGAGTCTAAACAAGTTTCTCAGAGTTGCATCCTTCAAGATGGAAACTATTCCTACCATTCTTCCATTGATCCAGGAGGGTCAATTTATGACTACCGTGGATCTAAAGGATGCATATCTTCATGTTCCTATCCACAGAGATCATCACAAGTTCCTGAGGTTTGCCTTTCTGGATAAACACTTTCAGTTTGTGGCTCTTCCTTTCGGTCTGGCCACGGCACCCAGAATTTTCACAAAGGTTCTGGGGTCTCTGCTGGTGGTTCTAAGACTGCAGGGCATTGCGGTGGCGCCTTATCTGCACAATATTCTGATCCAGGTGTCGTCTTATCAGCTAGCAAAGTCTCATACCGACATTGTTCTGTCCTTTCTGAGGACTCACGGGTGGAAAGTGAATCTGGAAAAGAGTTTGCTAGTTCCACAGACAAAGGTTCCTTTCTTGGGAAATCTAATTGCTCTCTATCCATGAAGATCTTTCTGACGGAGGTCAGACAGTTAAAGATTCTGAATACATGCAGATCCCTTCAGTCCAATCCTCGGCCATCAGTGGCTCAGTGCATGGAGGCAATTGGATTGATGGTAGCGGCAATGGACATCGTTCCGTTTGCTCGTTTTCATCTCAGACCTCTGCAACTGAGCATGCTCAGACAGTGGAATGGAGATTACACAAATTTGTCTCCTCCAATAAATTTGAATCAGGAGACAAGAGACTCTCTTCTATGGTAGTTGTCGCTGGATTATCTATCCCAGGGTACATGCTTCCGCAGACCCTCATGGGTGATAGTGACAACGGACGCCAGCCTGATGGGATGGGGAGCAGTCTGGAACTCCCTGAGGGCTCAGGGTGTATGGTCTCAGTCGGAGTCTCTACTTCCCATCAATATCCTAGAGTTGAGAGCAATATTCAATGCGCTTCAGGCTTGGCCTCAGTTGGCTTCAGCCAAGTTCATAAGATTCCAGTCGGACAACATTACGACTGTTGCTTACATCAATCATCAGGGAGGAACAAGGAGTTCCTTAGCGATGACAGAAGTAGCCAAGATAATTCAGTGGGCGGCGGCTCATTCTTGTTATCTGTCGGCAATCCACATTCCAGGAGTGGAAAACTGGGAAGCGGATTTTCTGAGCAGACGGACTTTTCATTCGGGGGAATGGGAACTCCATCCTGAGGTATTTGCCAATCTGATTCTCAGATGGGGCAGGCCAGAGTTGGATCTTTTGGCATCTCGTCAGAATGCCAAGCTTCTGAGATATGGATCCAGGTCCAGGAATCCCCAGGCCGAATTGATAGATGCCTTGGTAGTGCCTTGGTCGTTCAACCTAGCTTATGTGTTCCCTCCATTTGCTCTCCTTCCCCAGGTAATTGCTCGAATCAAACAGGAGAGGGCTTCGGTGATCCTCATCGCTCCTGCGAGGCCTCGCAGGATTTGGTATGCCGATCTGGTGGAGATGTCATCTCAGCCACCGTGGAAGCTTCCTTTGAGGAACGACCTTCTCATTCAGGGACCCTTCCATCATCCGAATCTGGTTTCTCGGCAGCTAACTGCTTGGAGATTGAACGCTTGATTTTATCTAAGCGAGGGTTCTCTGATTCGGTCATTGATACCTTGATTCAGGCATGTAAGCCTGTTACTAGAAAGATTTACCATAAGATATGGTGTAAATATCTTTATTGGTGCAAATCCAAGGGCTACTCATGGAGTAGGGTTAGGATTCCTAGGATTTTGTCTTTTCTGCAAGAAGGATTGGAGAAAGGGTTGTCAGCAAGTTCCTTAAAGGGACAAATTTCTGCTTTGTCTATTTTGTTACACAAGCGTCTGGCAGATGTTCAATCTTTTTGTCAGGCTCTGACTAGAATCAGGCCTGTGTTTAGACCAATTGCTCCTCCTTGGAGTTTGAATTTAGTTCTTAATGTTCTTCAAGGGGTTCTGTTTGAGCCTATGTATTCCATAGATATTAAGTTGTTATCTTGGAAAGTTTTATTTTTGGTTACTATTTCTTCTGCTCGCAGAGTCTCTGAGCTTTAAGCATTACAATGTGATTCCCCGTATCTTATTTTTCATTCTAATAAGGTGGTGTAACGTACCAAACCTGGTTTTCTTCCTAAGGTTGTTTCAAACAAGAATATTAATCAGGAAATTGTGGTTCCTTCCTTGTGTCCTAATCCTTCTTCTAAGAAGGAGCGTCTGTTACATAATTTGGATGTGGTCCGTGCCTTGAAGTTCTACTTACAGGCAACTAAGGATTTTCGTCAATCGTCTTCCTTGTTTGTCGTTTTTTCAGGGAAACGTAGGGGTCAGAAAGCTACGGCTACCTCTCTTTCTTTTTGGCTGAAGAGTATCATCCGTTTTGCATATGAGACTGCTGGACAGCAGCCTCCTGAACGAATTACGGCTCATTCCACTAGGGCTGTGGCTTCCTCATGGGCATTCAAAAATGATGCTTCTGTTGAACAGATTTGCAAAGCTTCATACTTTTTCCAAATTCTACAAATATGATACTTTTGCCTTGTCTGAAGCTGTTTTTGGGAGGAAAGTTCTTCAAGCAGTGGTGCCTTCCGTTTAGGTTAACTGTCTTGTCCCTCCCGTTCATCCATGTACTATAGCTTTGGTATTGTATCCCACAAGTAAGGATGAAATCCGTGGACTCATCGTATCTTGTAAAAGAAAAGGAAATTTATTCTTACCTGATAAATTTGTTTCTTTTACGATACGATGAGTCCACGGCTCGCCCTGTTTTTCTAAGACAGGTCTTTAATTTGTTAAACTTCAGTCACCTCTGCACCTTGGCTTTTCCTTTCTCTTCCTAACTTCGGCCGAATGACTGGAGTGGGAGGGAAGGGAGGAGCTATATATATAAAGCTCTGCTGTGGTGCTCTTTGCCTCCTCCTGCTGACCAGGAGGCGATATCCCACAAGTAAGGATGAAATCCGTGGACTCATCGTATCGTAAAAGAAACAAATTTATCAGATAAGAATAAATTTCCTTTTTTGTGTTGCTTCTCAAAACTGATGTTATTGGTACAGATTCATCTTTACAGGTACTTAAAGGGACATAATACTAATATACTAAATCACTTGAAACGGATGCAGTATAACTGTAAAAAGCTGACAGGAAAATATCACCTGAGCATCTCTATGTAAAAAAGGAAGATATTTTACCTCACAATTTCCTCAGCTCAGCAGAGTAAGTTCTGTGTAAAAAGGTATACTCCGCTGCTGCTCAGCTGCAGGTAAAAATAAATAAAAAATGGAGAAATGAACAGCAGCCAATCAGCATCAGCAGTGCTGAGGTCATGAAATCTTTCATTTAACTCTCATGAGATTTCTTAGTAAACTTTCTTAAACTGAATAGTGAAATAACATTAGAGTACACAAGTCTCAATCCCTTAGCTTTCCCGGGACAGACATACTGATTTACTGCTTAGAAGTCCTTTACAATGGGATGAGGAACTTTTTTTTTTTTTAATATTTTCTAGTCAGCTTTTTACAGCTAGGCTGCATCACTTTCAAGTGTTCCAACATTTGGGTATCATGGCCCTTTAAGGGCAGATTCTAAAAATAATTGCCAGCCTTGACACTCAGTCAGGGGCAGCCGTCATGGAATTCTATAAAAAAAAAGGGCTGTCCTGGCGAGATTTCACCCAAAGAAATAATGAGAGCTCTCTGCTATGTAAAAGTTTGCAATGGAGAGCGAAGTACATAGGGAGAACCCCGGTATATGTTTAAACTTTACTAATGTGCCTAATGGTGAATGGTTCGATTATTCGTTGTGTATGATATTTAAATTACCATTTTTATTGTGCACTTTTGTAATATATGCATCTCTTACCCATATGAAAATGCAGTATACGCCCCTTGGCGAGACACAATGTTTTCAGGGTAAAAAAAAAAGCTTTATAGAATTCCACCATGGAAGTACCGGCGAGTATTTTTAAAGAATCCTACCAGCCCAGAGAACTTTGGAGAATCTGGCCCTAAGTCATATTGATACAGTGATAAATAAGCTTGTCCTCTATATCAATGTTTTCCCGCCAGTCTATTAAAAGATAATAGAGCTTTAGGAACTTTTGTTGGTTTTTATTGAAATGTAAGCAAATGCTGGGCAGATGTCTTACCTTGTTTGTTACTTGCAGAGCGCTGGTGTTGGTGGAGAAGGATCAGCATTACCACCATTATCACATTAGATATGAAAGGCATCTAAAATATATGTCATTGGTGTGTATGATCTCGTAATGCGCTTTAAACCCTGGTATTCAGCAGCCATCTGTCTTTCTGACTGATTCTCTTTATATAGCAAACGTTTACCTACACTAATTCCAAATTACTCACACACCGTGTTTTTAAAACTGGTAAATGAGCCAGAATCAAAACCTGGCACTTATACTTTATCTTTCCCTCATTCATAGTAATGCAATTTTTGTGAAATAAATAAGGTTCAGTTTCTTTATTTGCCTGAACATTTGATGGGCTAAACTAGTAATGTCAACATCTATAATTATGGTAGAAGTTTTCCACTTTGCACTTTATTCCCATTACATTTTTCACTTTGCAGTGGAAGAACTAAATAAACAAAGCTACAGTAATAAAATCCTCTAATTCAATACACTTCCAATCCCCAACTGAACATGGCTGGCTATTGGTTGCTATGCACCTATGTGACCTCTTACTGGCTTAGCGGCTGTGTTCAGCTCTTTGCCCATAGTGTATTGCCTGCCTTCCAAACCTCACTTTAGCTATGTGGTAAACACCTTAGTGTTGGGTTAAACATATAGGCATAGACAAACTATAGTGCACAGTGCAGTAGGAACATAGTCTAATCATACATTAAAATGCTTTCTTATTGTAGCCTTTGTCCCTTTAGCTTTGTGTAGAGATTTTATGGTGCATTACATTTAATTTCACTACAGTGTATTGTGTAGAGATAAATGATGGTCTGTCAATAGAACCATCTCAGTGTTACACAGATAGGGATGTTAGTATACATATTAAATTGAATAGATAGGTAATATTCAGGTAAATCATTTGTATCTTTTGTAAAAGTTTCCTTTACATCTTCAAGCATACCAGTAAGTAAAATAAAAACAATTGTATAATATAGTACAATACCACCTCTACAACTGTTTTAAAGTTGTTTTTTCCTCAGTAGCAGTGAGCAAGCTGAGAACCCCCCTCCTACCAGCTAGCATTCCCCCTATCTTATATTACTGTTCCCAGCCTTTAATATATAAGCAGCTGGAAACTGACTCTTGTCCCTAGTTCCAGACCAGAAAAAAATGTTAATTTCTAACTGATACTGAATGGACCAATACAATTTCCTCTTTAGTTTCTTTAATTTCTAACTTGTAAATTATCTGAATATTTTTACTCTATGCAATCATTTTCAAACAAATGCTAATATTAAGAATTTTTTGGAATATTTTTGTATTAGTCAGAAATATGATAAATAAGTGGTCCCTTTAATGAGTCAATGGGGCCGATTTATCAAGGGCTGAATGGCCCCTGATGCCCCTGTTTCCGTGCAAGCCTGAAGGCTCGCCGGAAACAGCAGTTATGAAGCAGCAGTCTTAAGACCACTGCTCCATAATTGGTCGCTGCCTCTGAGGCTGCGGTCTGCAATCCGCCAGATCCTATTCGATCGGGTTGATTGACACCCCCTGCTAGCAGCCAATTGCCCGTGAATCTGCAGGGGGCGGCATTGCATAAGCTGTTCACCAGAATGTCAGCATTCAGCGATGTCTGTCGGACAGACACTGATACATCAACCCCAATGAATGAACTAATGGATATGAGAAAAGCATTTGTTGATTTGTTCATGAAGTTAAAAGGCAGGAAAGGTTTTTCTGCAGGTAGAAATTATTCAAGAATGATTCAGCAATGCCCTTGCCATTGATGGATTCCTGTGTCATCCAATAAGTATGTAAACTTCGCTTTTGTTCTTTGACAGTCTTGGCCTAGGTAAAGAAAAAAAATATTGTTTGTGCAGCTGCTGACTTGTATTAGTATCTCTAGCTACTGCTTTAACTTTTATCTGTCTAGCTGCTATTCTGCTGCCCTGAAGACGTTCATCATAGGAAATAGTGGGTGAATGGATTTCCATTAAAAACAAATTACAGTATAGAGACCACTGCGAAATTATCAGTTTCTCTGGTTTTATTTTTTATAGTTATGTGTTTGAGTAAAATGAACTTTATTATTATTATTATTCTGTACTACTGACAACATTTCTCCAACATTCCAAATACAAATATTGTAATTTAGAGTGTTAATTATATTATATATACTACTGCTGTGGTTATCACTACTATCCTCTTGCAATAGGACCAGTTGGTTTTCAAAAACAGTGCTAATAGTACCTCAAAAGTAGTTGGAATAAAAAAATAACTATTGACCATGCCAAAAGAGTTAAAACGAAAGTTTTTAATGAGGAAAGGAAGGGTTCAGTTCTGACTTTACTGGCAGAGGGATACAGTGAGCATTAGGCTGCTTCCATCTGTAACATTCAGAGCAACATAAACTTCTTAATAATGTAGTGAACCACAACTGCTGAAGGCTAGTTTGTGAAACAGCTTAGTAGTTTGTGAGATTTATGTTTGTAGCATTATATTCCTTTAACTCTGTCAGAAGTCTAGAGCTAAACTAGGAATAATGCAGTTAATATGGAGCAGGGTGTACTTTAACTCAGTTTACATGATCTGTAAGCCATATTTGCAAGCAACAGTATAAGAAGTAAATACTATATTCCTTACACCAGTTATGCTGTTGTAGTAAGTCTGCAGCAAATCTGTAGAATCCTTTTGTCACACTGCAGCTAGAGAAAGGCGGGTTCAATTCTGGGAAGGGGAGACAGGTGTGCAGAGATGCAGAGACAGTGAAGCTTGATTGAAGGCAGACACAGAGGCTCAGTGAGAGCTGACAGGTAAGTTTTAGTATTGAATCCAAAGCCAAAGTGGCTAAAGTTGTATAAGTTATTTGATAGTTAGAAATAAGCTGTGAATACAGCATGAGAGCTTACTCAAAAATGTTTGCTAAAAAGTGGGTGTGATTTAAAGGTAAATGACATCACAGCTAGAGGTGTTACCAATGAGTTAAGGTGGAAAGGTTAGATATAGCAGTATTTGTGACACCATCCTTCAAATTTGAAAGACGGCGGTTCATAAGAACAAGGTCAAGCAGCAGACATTGTATACAACAAAACTACAGACAAGCAGAGGGTGAAAAGGACTCTCCACTGCCTAGGATGACCGCCAACTCATTCAAATGTCATTCAACAACTGTAGTATTACATTGTGTGACCTACAAATAGAATGGTAAATTGCAGCTGGGGTAAAGGGCACGGCGAGAACGGTTCAAAACAGCCAGGCTGAGTTTTGCAAAAGACCATAAAGGTTGGACCGTAGAGGACTGGAGTAAGGTCATCTTCTCTGATGAGTTCAATTTTCAGCTTTGCCCAACACCTGGTTGTATAATGGTTAGACGGAGATCTAGAGAGGCCTGCAAATCTCTTACCCACTGTGAAATTTGATGGAGGGTCAGTGATGATCTGGGGTTGCTTCAGTAAGGATGGAATTGGGCAGATTATTCTTTGTGAAGGGCACATGAATCAAACCACGTACAAGGTTATCCTGGAAGAAAACTTGCTTCCTTCTGTTATGACAATGTTCCCCAACTCTGAGGATTGTTTTTTCCAGCAGGACAATGCTCCACGCCACACAGCCAGATCAATCAAGGTGTGGATGGAGGACCATCAGATCAAGATCCTGTCCTGGCTAGACCTGAACCCCATAGAAAACACCTAGAATGTGATCAAGAGGAAGATGGATGGTCACAAGCCATCAAACAAAGCCAAGCTGCTTACATTTTTGCGCCTGGAGTGTCATAAAGTCACCCAACAACAATGTGAAAGACTGGTGGAGAGCATACCAAGACACATAAAAGCTGTGTTAGTCAAGCAGGGTTATTCCACCAAATATTGATTTCTGAACTCTTGCTTAGTTAGTACTGTGCTATTTAAAAATGAGTATTAACTTGTTTTCTGTGCATCATTCAAGGTCTGAAAACATTGCATCTTTTTGTTATTTTGACCAATTGTCATCTTCTGCAAATATATATGTGTGTATATGTGTGTGTATGTATATATATATATATATATATATATATCATAAAGGTAGAGACAGATGCACTCTCACAAACTATAAACAGAAGAAAACAGCACTCACTGGGCTTGACAGCAAAAGATGTCCTTTAGTCAAGTGAAGTTTCAGGGCATACACCGAACTTGGTCTGATGAAGGGGTGTATGCCCCAAACGTCACTTGAATAAAGGACATCTTTTGCTTTCAAGCCCATTGATTGCTGTTTTCTTCTGTTTATATATATTTTATTGTTCTAAGAGTGCATCCTTTCGCTATTTGGATATATATATATATATATATATATATATATGTATACATATATATATATGTGTGTGTGTATGTATATGTGTGTGTGTATACATATAAACACACACATATATATACATATATGTATATATACACACACACACATATATATATATATATATATATATATATATAGTGTATATATACACACACATATATATATATATATATTTACATATACATCTATAATATGTAATAATGTGCTGTATACCATATCATAGCAATATAGTAATGGCAATATTTCTTTATTTGGATTACTTTCCAAATTGATTACATCAGACTGATTTTTCTTTTAGAAAAGGTTGACATATCTGATACTTGATCCTACATATCTTTCAAGAATTCAATGTACCCAAGAGAATCTGCTCCTGGTTTACACTCTTGCTGAAGCAAACAGAATTGGTGCATATATTTAAATTTGTCTGTCTGCATACAGACACCCAACTGCAGTTGTACATCTGCAGACAATTAAACCATCTTATGAAAGGGACTGTGTGTAGTGAGGTAGCTGACTAAAAGTTTGGGAAGCTGTACGGTACATTAACTGGATTTGTAATAGGACTTTAAATGCTGTTAATGGAAGATTTAGACAGCATGAACCTCAAAACTTCTTTTTGGAAAAGTGGATTTTGAGCCATCATAAATAAAAAATTAGTGACCTTATAAGTCTTGATACAAAAAGTGTTGTTGACAGTTAAGGAGTCATTTTCCATTTGGAATGATTTAAATGTTACGTTATCTATAAAATATGAAAAAAAAAATGTATTAGATAAATTTAACTTGAGATACATAGAAAATAAAGTTCTTTAGCAAAATTACGGATAGATTACGAGTCTTGCATTAGCCTTAAAAAGCAGCATTGAGAAGTCCCAACGCTGCTTTTTAACGGCCGCTGGTATTACGAGTATGGCAGGTATAGGTGTACCGCTCACTTTTATTCCGCGACTCTAGCTTACCGCAAATCCCCTTACGTCAATTGCGTATCCTATCTTTTTAATGGGATTTGCCTAATGCCGGTATTACGAGTCTTGGAAGAAGTGAGCGGTAGACCCTCTCCTGTCAAGACTCCTACCGCATTTAAAAGTCAGTAGTTAAGAGTTTTATGGACTAACGCCGTAACATAAAACTCTTAACTAAAGTGCTAAAAAGTACACTAACACCCATAAACTACCTATTAACCCCTAACCGAGGCCCCCCCCTCACATCACAAACACTTAAATAATGTTTTTAACCCCTAATCTGCCGACCGGACATCACCGCCACTTTAATAAATATATTAACCCCTAAACCGCAGCAATCCCGCATCGAAAACACTAGTTACATTTTATTAACCCCTAATCTGCCGTCCCTAACACCTATCTACATTTATTAACCCCTAATCTGCCGCCCCAACTTCGTAGCTACTATATTAAATTTATTAACCCCTAAACCTAAATCTAACCCTAAGTCTAACCCCCCCTATAACTTAAATATAATTTAAATACAACAAAATAAAATTACTACAATTAAATAAATTATTCCTATTTAAAACTAAATACCTATAAAATAAACCCTAACGGCTAGATTTAGAGTTTTGTCGGTAAGGACCCGCGTATCTAACGCTGGCTTTTTTCTGGCCGCACCTTTAAAATAACTCTGGTATTGAGAGTCCACAGAATGGCTGCGTTAGGCTCCAAAAAAGGAGCGTAGAGCATATTTAACGCAACTTCAACTCTCGATACCAGAGTTGCTTACAGACGCGGCCAGCCTCAAAAACGTGCTTGTGCACGATTCCCCCATAGGAAACAATGGGGCTGTTTGAGCTGAAAAAAAACCTAACACCTGCAAAAAAGCCGCGTTCAGCTCCTAACGCAGCACCATTGTTTCCTATGGGGAAACACTTCCTACGTCTGCACCTAACAGTCTAACATGTACCCCGAGTCTAAACACCCCTAACCTTACACTTATTAACCCCTAATCTGTCGCCCCCGCTATCGCTGACCCCTGCATTATATTATTAACCCCTAATCTGCCGCTCCGTAAACCGCCGCTACTTACATTATCCCTATGTACCCCTAATCTGCTGCCCCTAACACCGCCGACCCCTATATTATATTTATTAACCCCTAATCTGCCCCCCACAACGTCGCCTCCACCTGCCTACACTTATTAACCCCTAATCTGCTGAGCGGACCGCACCGCTATTATAATAAAGTTATTAACCCCTAATCCGCCTCACTAACCCTATAATAAATAGTATTAACCCCTAATCTGCCCTCCCTAACATCGCCGACACCTAACTTCAATTATTAACCCCTAATCTGCCGACCGGAGCTCACCGCTATTCTAATAAATGTATTAACCCCTAAAGCTATGTCTAACCCTAACACTAATATAATTTTAATCTAACGAAATTAATTAACTCTTCTTAAATAAATTATCCCTATTTAAAGCTAAATACTTACCTGTAAAATAAATCCTAATATAGCTACAATATAAATTATAATTATATTATAGCTATTTTAGGATTAATATTTATTTTACAGGTAACTTTGTATTTATTTTAACCAGGTACAATAGCTATTAAATAGTTAAGAACTATTTAATAGCTAAAATAGTTAAAATAATTACAAATTTACCTTTAAAATAAATCCTAACCTAAGTTACAATTAAACCTAACACTACACTATCAATAAATAAATTAAATAAAATACCTATAATTATCTACAATTAAACCTAACACTACACTATCAATAAACAAATTAAATACAATTCCTACAAATAAATACAATGAAATAAACTAACTAAAGTACAAAAAATAAAAAAGAACTAAGTTACAAAAAATAAAAAAATATTTACAAACATTAGAAAAATATTACAACAATTTTAAACTAATTACACCTACTCTAAGCCCCCTAATAAAATAACAAATCCCCCCAAAATAAAAAAATGCCCTACCCTATTCTAAATTACTAAAGTTCAAAGCTCTTTTACCTTACCAGCCCTGAACAGGGCCCTTTGTGGGGCATGCCCCAAGAAGTTCAGCTCTTTTGCCTGTAAAAAAAAACATACAATACCCCCCCCCAACATTACAACCCACCACCCACATACCCCTAATCTAACCCAAACCCCCCTTAAATAAACCTAACACTAAGCCCCTGAAGTTCTTCCTACCTTATCTTCACCATACCAGGTTCACCGATCGATCCAGAAGAGCTCCTCCGATGTCCTGATCCAAGCCCAAGCGGGGGGCTGAAGAGGTCCATGATCCGGCTGAAGTCATCATCCAAGTGGGAGCTGAAGAGGTCCATGATCCGGCTGAAGTCTTCATCCAAGCGGGAGCTGAAGAGGTCCATGATCCGGATGAAGTCTTCTATCAACGGCATCTTCAATCTTCTTTCTTCGGGAGCCATCATCTTCCATCTGACGCGGAACATCCTCTTCTCCCGACGCCTACTAGCCGAATGACGGTTCCTTTAAATGACGTCATCCAAGATGGCGTCCCTCGAATTCCGATTGGCTGATAGGATTCTATCAGCCAATCGGAATTAAGGTAGGAATATTCTGATTGGCTGATGGAATCAGCCAATCAGAATCAAGTTCAATCCGATTGGCTGATTCAATCAGCCAATCAGATTGAGCTTGCATTCTATTGGCTGTTCCGATCAAAGTTGCCTGTAAAATACAGTTGCCTGTAAAATAAAAATAAACCCTAAGCTAGCTACAATGTAACTATTAGTTATATTGTAGCTAGCTTAGGGTTTATTTTATAGGTAAGTATTTAGTTTTAAATAGTAATAATTTTTTTAATTGTAGTTATTTTATTTAGATTTATTTAAATTATATTTAAATTAGGGGGTGTTAGGGTTAGACTTAGGTTTAGGGGTTAATAACTTTATTATAGTGGCGGCAACGTTGGCGGCGGCAGATAAGGGGTTAAGAAGTGTAGGTATTTTGCAGCAACGTTGGGGGGCAGATTAGGGGTTAATAAATATAATGTAGGGTTCGGCGATGTTGGGGGCAGCAGATTAGGGGTTCATAGGGATAATATAGGTGGCGGCGGTGTCCGGAGCGGCAGAGTAAGGGTTAATAATTATAATGTAGGTGGCGACGATGTCGGGGACGGCAGATTAGGGGTTAATAAGTGTAAGATTAGGGGTGTTTAGACTCGGGGTTCATGTTAGGGTGTTAGGTGTAGACATAAATTTTGTTTCCCCATAGGAATCAATGGGGCTGCGTTAGGAGCTGAACGCTGCTTGGGAAAATTGTGCACGAGTATGTTCAGCCAGCTTACCGCTACCGTAAGCAACGCTGGTATTGAGGTGAGATGTGGAGCTAAATTTTGCTCTACGCTCAACTTTTTGCGTATAACGCCAGGTTTAAAAAAACCTGTAATACCAGCGTTGTCTTAATGGAGCGGTGAAAAAAAATGTTACCGCAAAACTCGTAATCTCGCCGTTAGTTTTTCCCCACAGTGACTTATGGTTACAAGTAAAACATTTTTGTAATATTTTATATAATGGAATTATTGAACTTCGGTGTGAACAAAAGTATCGACTCCAATAAATCTGAATTCCCTTGCAAAGTTTATCGTAATGGGTTTTCAAATTCAAACTTATTCCAAATCTCACAACTATACAATTAACTTAACACTTTTAAATGCATTTGTGCCATTGAAACTCTCTACACCTTGCATTTGTTGCCAAGCGTTGTTATTCCAATCAGTCAGAAAACTTTTACAGCAACTTTTTAAAGGATTTGTGGACATTTATGCCTTTCGACCTGTTGAAAACGTGTTTGTTACTGATAAATGTATTGGAATACAAACTAGTTTCTACATTTTGAAGATCATCTACTAAATACAGCAATGAAAGTTCGACCATTGTGAAGCTGTATCTTATATTAGATTTTATGTCCTTTATTGATGTAGGAAAACAGACATATCTGACAATGGACAGAAACACATTGCACATTGCTATGGTCGATCTTTTGGGAACAAGCAATTTTATGGATAACTATCTTAGTAGATAGCAGACTTAGCTGGAAACATGGAGTCTCAGCAAATCAAACTTTCATTACTGGAATTCCTAACGATAGTATGTTTATCAGAAAGAGAGATTTTTTAGACGCTCTCTGCTCCTGGAAGTGTGTACAAAAGACAGCTTCAGAAAAAAATGGCATGTTCCTCTACCAAGCATATTTACTCAATTTCCTCTCATATATTTGAGTTCTACAAAAAGTTAGAGTATATATATATATATATATATATATATATATATATATAAAACCAAACCGCAAAAACAGGCAGTGCTCAGGACACCAGTCTCACCCACAGTATGACCGCACCAGTCTGATCAGCCGTCTTCACGCTGTATGTTCAGCTGCACGTCTGTATCCCTCTGCTCTCTGCTAGCTTGTCCTCTGCTGATGTCATCCACCGGTGCCACTCACGAGCGTTCCATCCAACGCTCAATACCAGAATACAGACCAACAAGCACAGGAAGGCACCCGGTCTCCAACTCTCCCAGAAGACTTCAACCAAAGGCAACAGCAAACTTGATGACAGAAAGGAACAGCTACACAATCTGGTAAAAAGCAATAATGTCTTTATTTGACATCCAAATATAAGTGTATACAGGCTTAGTCAGACATGTTTCGTATAGAAATACTGACTTAACTTTTTCAATGACTACCTGCTAACTAATGGCTAATACGCTAGAGCTAAATACACCTGTGAAGCAACTCCCTGTTTTCCTACATCCAATCATGATAGAGACCTATTAATTACATTAATTGACAACTGTTTAAAGCTCACTGTGAAAAAATGAGGGTAAAAAAGGTGGGAATGTGCTAGGTGTAAATGCTGTAATATGACAAGTTAGCCTAGACATAAATGCAAACATTTTAAAGTAACATACTGTGATTAATTAATACCCCTAGAAAAATCTTATACTCTTTGTAAGCTATAGAATACATATCATATGCTCTTTATTAAAAATTATTTAAGAAGCAATAAAAAGAGGGGAAAAAAAATTAATATAAATTCATAAGGGGAAATAGATGTTTGCAAAAAGTATCTTGTGACTTTTGGATTTATTTGACAAATAATTTAATGTCCCATTCTGAATTCAAACCCTTTGGCACAACAGTTTCCAATTGGAAAATCCAAAAAACTTCCCTTTTTTTGAGAATTTCTTCTCTATTACCTCCTCTTGGGTGTCTGGGAATAAATTGGATGCATTGGAATGCCAAAAGTGAAGTATCAGAATGGTGTTCTTTTTTAAAATGTAGTGACACAGGAGTTGTAGAGTATGGGTCTTCAATAGACCTAAGATGCTCCAAAAATCTGTCTTTCAGGGGGCGTGTAGTGAGTCCTACATATTGCTTATAGCACCCCCTGCAGGTAAGTAAGTAAATGACATATGTGGAGTTACAAGTGGAATATTGTTCAATCTGATAGATTTTACCTGTGACTTGTGATTTAAACTCTGTTCCAAATAAAGCATGAGCACATGATTTACATCTGGTGCTATTGCATTTATGAAAACCAGGCTTTAATGAAAGCCAATTTTCCTTTTTTATTCTAGGCAGCATAGAAGGAGACAAGAGGTTACCCAAAGTTTTTGCCTTGCGAGACACAAAACCACAACCTGCTTGCACAATCTCTCTGAGTCCATCATCAGCCTCTAATATGGGCAGTGAATCATGTATAATGGGGCTGCGTTAGGAGCTGAACGCTGCTTTTTTTTTTCAGCTGAATCTGCCCCATTGATTCCTATGGGAAAATTGTGCACAAGCATATTCAGCCAGCTTACCGCTACCGTAAGCTACGCTGGTATTGAGGTGAGATGTGGAGCTAAATTTTGCTCTACGCTCAACTTTTTGCGTATAACGCCAGGTTTAAAAAAACCTGTAATACCAGCGTTGTCTTAATGGAGCGGTGAAAAAAAAAGGCTTGTTAGCACTGCACCCCTGTTACCGCAAAACTCGCAATCTCGCCGTTAGTTTTTCCCCACAGTGATTTATGGTTACAAGTAAAACTTTTGTAATATTTTATATAATGGAATTATTGAACTTCGGTGTGAACAAATGAATATACTCCAATAAATCTGAATTCCCTTGCAAAGTTTATCGTAATGGGTTTTCAAATTCAAACTTATTCCAAATCTCACAACTATACAGTTAACTTAACACTTTTAAATGCATTTGTGCCATTGAAACTCTCTACACCTTGCATTTGTTGCCAAGCGTTGTTATTCCAATCAGTCAGAAAACTTTTCCAGCAACTTTTTAAAGGATTTGCGGACATTTATGCCTTTCGACCTGTTGAAAATGTGTTTGTTACTGATAAATGTATTGGAATACAAACTAGTTTCTACATTTTGAAGATCATCTACTAAATACAGCAATGAAAGTTCGACCATTGTGAAGCTGTATCTTATATTAGATTTTATGTCCTTTATTGATGTAGGAAAACAGACATATCTGACAATGGACAGAAACACATTGCACATTGCTATGGTCGATCTTTTGGGAACAAGCAATTTTATGGATAACTATCTTAGTAGATAGCAGACTTAGCTGGAAACATGGAGTCTCAGCAAATCAAACTTTCATTACTGGAATTCCTAACTATAGTACGTTTATCAGAAAGAGAGATTTTTTAGACGCTCTCTGCTCCTGGAAGTGTGTACAAAAGACAGCTTCAGAAAAAAAATGGAATGTTCCTCTACCAAACATATTTACTCAATTTCCTCTCATATATTTGAGTTCTACAAAAAGTTAGAGTATACATATATATATATATATATATATATATGTATATATATATATATATATATATATATATATATATATATATATATATATATATAAAGATAAGTGGTGAGGTAAATTCTGCCCTATTGGTCAAGTCATGATTTCATTGGGTCTACATCTTTAGCCTACTATTGGGTCAAAATGTCTGTTACATAAGATTTCATTGGATTACCTTGTTCTATGTCGTATTAAATTTAAGCATGATGGCTTTACCAAAAAAAACACAACTGAGCTTTATCAACCCTTTTCTGAATCAGCTGTGCTCAGTAGACATTAGTACTGAAATTTTTAATTTATAATACATACTCAGTCAGCCGCTGAATTTCAAGCTTTTTGTACCCCTACAGAATATACTTTTAGCTCTAGCAGCTTTGATGACATCTGAGTTGTTACAGGAAGCATCTCTCTTGAATCTTACTTCTTGCATTGTGTGGCTGTTTTAGGGTCTCAGGTATTGGAGAGGACCTTGACGTGGTACCTGAGCTTGTCCCATTTGGCCAGATGCGGTGACTAACCTTTCCATTTTTGCTTTTAAATCTTAGCTGAGAGCTTGTAAGTGAGTGCTGGGTTTTCTCTGTGTGTTGTATTAATTTGTTTTGTAATTTTCCCTATGGTTCTTGCACCCAGACCTGTCTGGGGTTAACTGCTTGTGGCTCTGGGGACAGCACAGCTTCCTGTGAGTGCCAGTGGCACCCAGGGCTGAGCATGTTGCAGGGTCATGGGATGTGTACCCGGTCCGGTATGAGAGTGCAGTTCCCTTCCGTGTTTTGTATATGTCTAGGGTGGTTACATATTCCTGTGCACCCTTCCCTTGTTTTCAGTTTGTTTGGATTTGAAAGCTTGCATTGTGTGGCTGTTTTAGGGTCTCAGGTATTGGAGAGGACCTTGACGTGGTACCTGAGCTTGTCCCATTTGGCCAGATGCGGTGACTAACCTTTCCATTTTTGCTTTTAAATCTTAGCTGAGAGCTTGTAAGTGAGTGCTGGGTTTTCTCTGTGTGTTGTATTAATTTGTTTTGTAATTTTCCCTATGGTTCTTGCACCCAGACCTGTCTGGGGTTAACTGCTTGTGGCTCTGGGGACAGCACAGCTTCCTGTGAGTGCCAGTGGCACCCAGGGCTGAGCATGTTGCAGGGTCATGGGATGTGTACCCGGTCCGGTATGAGAGTGCAGTTCCCTTCCGTGTTTTGTATATGTCTAGGGTGGTTACATATTCCTGTGCACCCTTCCCTTGTTTTCAGTTTGTTTGGATTTGAAAGCTTGCATTGTGTGGCTGTTTTAGGGTCTCAGGTATTGGAGAGGACCTTGACGTGGTACCTGAGCTTGTCCCATTTGGCCAGATGCGGTGACTAACCTTTCCATTTTTGCTTTTAAATCTTAGCTGAGAGCTTGTAAGTGAGTGCTGGGTTTTCTCTGTGTGTTGTATTAATTTGTTTTGTAATTTTCCCTATGGTTCTTGCACCCAGACCTGTCTGGGGTTAACTGCTTGTGGCTCTGGGGACAGCACAGCTTCCTGTGAGTGCCAGTGGCACCCAGGGCTGAGCATGTTGCAGGGTCATGGGATGTGTACCCGGTCCGGTATGAGAGTGCAGTTCCCTTCCGTGTTTTGTATATGTCTAGGGTGGTTACATATTCCTGTGCACCCTTCCCTTGTTTTCAGTTTGTTTGGATTTGAAAGCTTGCATTGTGTGGCTGTTTTAGGGTCTCAGGTATTGGAGAGGACCTTGACGTGGTACCTGAGCTTGTCCCATTTGGCCAGATGCGGTGACTAACCTTTCCATTTTTGCTTTTAAATCTTAGCTGAGAGCTTGTAAGTGAGTGCTGGGTTTTCTCTGTGTGTTGTATTAATTTGTTTTGTAATTTTCCCTATGGTTCTTGCACCCAGACCTGTCTGGGGTTAACTGCTTGTGGCTCTGGGGACAGCACAGCTTCCTGTGAGTGCCAGTGGCACCCAGGGCTGAGCATGTTGCAGGGTCATAGGATGTGTACCCGGTCCGGTATGAGAGTGCAGTTTCCTTCCGTGTTTTGTATATATATATATATATATATATATATATATATATATATAAAGATAAGTGGTGAGGTAAATTCTGCCCTATTGGTCAAGTCATGATTTCATTGGGTCTACATCTTTAGCCTACTATTGGGTCAAAATGTCTGTTACATAAGATTTCATTGGATTACCTTGTTCTATGTCGTATTAAATTTAAGCATGATGGCTTTACCAAAAAAAACACAACTGAGCTTTATCAACCCTTTTCTGAATCAGCTGTGCTCAGTAGACATTAGTACTGAAATTTTTAATTTATAATACATACTCAGTCAGCCGCTGAATTTCAAGCTTTTTGTACCCCTACAGAATATACTTTTAGCTCTAGCAGCTTTGATGACATCTGAGTTGTTACAGGAAGCATCTCTCTTGAATCTTACTTCTTGCATTGTGTGGCTGTTTTAGGGTCTCAGGTATTGGAGAGGACCTTGACGTGGTACCTGAGCTTGTCCCATTTGGCCAGATGCGGTGACTAACCTTTCCATTTTTGCTTTTAAATCTTAGCTGAGAGCTTGTAAGTGAGTGCTGGGTTTTCTCTGTGTGTTGTATTAATTTGTTTTGTAATTTTCCCTATGGTTCTTGCACCCAGACCTGTCTGGGGTTAACTGCTTGTGGCTCTGGGGACAGCACAGCTTCCTGTGAGTGCCAGTGGCACCCAGGGCTGAGCATGTTGCAGGGTCATGGGATGTGTACCCGGTCCGGTATGAGAGTGCAGTTCCCTTCCGTGTTTTGTATATGTCTAGGGTGGTTACATATTCCTGTGCACCCTTCCCTTGTTTTCAGTTTGTTTGGATTTGAAAGCTTGCATTGTGTGGCTGTTTTAGGGTCTCAGGTATTGGAGAGGACCTTGACGTGGTACCTGAGCTTGTCCCATTTGGCCAGATGCGGTGACTAACCTTTCCATTTTTGCTTTTAAATCTTAGCTGAGAGCTTGTAAGTGAGTGCTGGGTTTTCTCTGTGTGTTGTATTAATTTGTTTTGTAATTTTCCCTATGGTTCTTGCACCCAGACCTGTCTGGGGTTAACTGCTTGTGGCTCTGGGGACAGCACAGCTTCCTGTGAGTGCCAGTGGCACCCAGGGCTGAGCATGTTGCAGGGTCATGGGATGTGTACCCGGTCCGGTATGAGAGTGCAGTTCCCTTCCGTGTTTTGTATATGTCTAGGGTGGTTACATATTCCTGTGCACCCTTCCCTTGTTTTCAGTTTGTTTGGATTTGAAAGCTTGCATTGTGTGGCTGTTTTAGGGTCTCAGGTATTGGAGAGGACCTTGACGTGGCTTTTTGTACCCCTACAGAATATACTTTTAGCTCTAGCAGCTTTGATGACATCTGAGTTGTTACAGGAAGCATCTCTCTTGAATCTTACTTCTTGCTCTTAAAGGGACAGTCAAGTCCAAAAAAATCGTTCATGATTCAAAAAGGGCATGTAATTTTAAACAACTTTCCAATTTACTTTTATCACTAATTTGCTTTGTTCTCTTATTCTTAGTTAAAAGCTAAACCTAGGAGGTTCATATGCTAATTTATTATACCTTGAAGGCCACCTCTTATCTGAAAGCATTTTGACAGTTTTTCACCAGTAGAGGGTGTTAGTTCATGTGTTTCATATAGATAATATTGAGCTCACGCACATTAATTTATCGAGGAGTGAGCACTGATTGGCAAAGATGCAAGTCTGTCAAATGAACTGAAATAAGGAGACAGTCTGCAGAGGCTTAGATACAAGGTAATTACAGAGGTAAAACGTGTATTATTATAACTCTGTTTGTTATGCAAAACTGGGAAATGGGTAATAAAGGGATTATCTATCTTTTTAAACACCAAAAATTCTAGTGTTGACTGTACCT
Source organism: Bombina bombina (assembly GCF_027579735.1). Taxonomy (NCBI): domain Eukaryota; kingdom Metazoa; phylum Chordata; class Amphibia; order Anura; family Bombinatoridae; genus Bombina; species Bombina bombina. The sequence goes on along the minus strand of NC_069504.1, from coordinate 470,477,223 downwards.
TTAATTAAACCACCTCCTGACCACTAGGACAAAGCAAAAGATTCCCAAAGCTCCAAGAGTACTTAAAGGACCAATAAATACAGAAGCCTTGCACAATTAACATAAACAAAACAAAAATACATGTGCTTATAAATAGGTATGTAAGATAAAGCACCTCCCACTACAACATCTGTATAAATGGGTCCCCACCAGTTCTGATTTACACCGTCAATTCAATATGAGGCAAATCAAAATGTTCAAAGACATGCAATATCCCTTATAGAAGTGCCTTTCATTAGAGTGTAAAAGATAGAGACATAGGGTTTCTTAACATGAAGATATGACTCTAAAATCGCATGAGTGTAATAAAGTACAGTACTTGATAAACAAGTGATGGTTGTCTTCCAGTCGTTGCTCTGGGTTGTAAGGTAGAAACCACTGGAATTCTGATAAAAACCCTTATAGTCAATGCAGCCTTCTATGTTAGGGAATAATCCTGTGAATCTCTATTGTGTGAATACTATGAATTTAAGCAGAAGAGGCAGTGGTGTAAATTCTTTATGAAGTATTTATTAGTAGGTCAGTAAAAAAGTGCATATACTCACACTTACAAGATAAAAATATCAAATGAGCTTACACTGTTCTGCAGGCTTTACACAGTTCCCTGACTGGTACCTCTGATAATCCATGCTGCAATTAGGCATGTCCCATATGAGCCATGCTGCTGATAGGGACGTAGGCTGTATGTCAGTCATGGATAAGTAAGAGACGAACTTCATAATCTGGTGTGATCCCTGGTGCCTGTGGATACCCTTGTTAACCTAAACATGTTTACTCCAGTCAGTTTATCTAGCACCTCTGATTCTCAAAATATTAGATCAGCTAGTCACCTTGTTATTGTTTCAGAATATGACTCATTAGATTTGTCTTCTGAATGCAAAGTAATTTCAGATGATCAGGAATTGGTCACTGCAGCCTCTATTTAATCTATCTGATGACTTATTAGAAGATTCTGTAGAGGAAGATTTTCAACATTGGTTGAAACTTATAAAAATTGCTAATGTCTTTATTTGTGATGCAATTATTCATATAATCAAAATGAATGCTAAAAATATGGCGTTAGCTCTTCTGTCCAGATGGGCTTTGTGGCTGAAATCATGGTCGGAAAATATGGTTTCCAAGAGTAGACTTTTTATCTCCCTTTTCAGGGAACAATTTGTTTTTTGGGCCTACTCTAGTTTCAATCATTTCTACTGTGACTGGAGGAAAATGAGCTTTGCTTGCTCATACAAGCAATCAGTTGTTTTTGTTCCTTCGTCAATCAAGGAGCTAAAAATCTACTTCCTCTTCATAGAAAACTGAGTCTTCCAGACCTTCCTGGAAGTCAAATCCCAATCGGAACAAGGCTAAACAGTCCAAAAAGGCCTTCTTCCTCTTCCAAATCTGCATGAGGGTGCGGCCAGATTCTTTTCTGGTAGCACGCAGATTGTACCTTTTTCAGGATGTCTGGTCTCAGTCTGTTCAAGATCCTTGGGTTCTAAACATAGTATTCATTGGGTACAAAATGGGCAAAGGACCCCTGTAAAGGCAAATGCCTTTCTTCAAGCTGCTTCAGACCATGGGAATGATAGTTTCAGTACCAGTGTTGGTATGATGCCAGAGTTTTTCTTCAAACCTTTTTATTGAAAAATAAGCCTATTCTAGATTTAAAAACTATAAACAAGTTTTTCAGGGTTTCTACTTTAAAGAAGGAAACAATTCAGACTAATCTCCCTCTGGTTCAGGATGGACAGTATATGTCCATTTTAGATGTTAAGGATGTTTACCTTCACATCCCTATCCTCTAAGTCCATTACCAGTTTCTGAGGTTTGCTTTTCAGGAGAAACACTTAAAGTTTGCTGCTCTCCCATTTGGTCTAGTTACAGCTTTTCAACTTTTTACCAAAGTTCTGGGAAACTCCTGTCGTTATTAAGGGCTCAAGATATTTTGGTGGCTTCTTACCTGGATGACATCTTGTTTTAGGCTCCATCTTTATCTTTAACTGTATCTCATGCAAACAAAATTTTGTTGTTTCTTTGCAGAAATGGCTGGAGAATCAACATTCCAAACTCCAAAGATTTCTGTTTTTTCCTCTAGTCAGGGTATCTTTCCTTAGTCATTATTGATTTAACTTTTTTTTAGACTTTTTCTTAATGGATCAAAGGTTCAGACAGCTTGTATAACTCTTTCCAATTCTACAGTAGCACGGTGCACGGAAGTGTTGGGTATGATGATAGCAGCGTCAGTCTCTTTTCCTATGCAGGGTTTCACATGTGACCTCTTCAGCTCGGCATACTACATCTATGGTGCAAGGACTATTTTCACCTTTTTTTAAAGAATCCTCTTGGATTCCAAGTGAGAGAGTCTTTGTTCTGGTGGATAAATCACCAATATATTTATCTGGGGTCTTCCTTTAGTCACCCAACCTGTACAATGGTAAATAAAGACTCAAGTCTCTCTTGTTGGGGTGCATTATGGGGGTCCAGGAGAACACAAGGAATTTAGTTTCCTCAGGAGTCAAGGTCACCAATAAATATCCTAGAACTCAGTGCAATTTTCAGGGTCCTTCAAAGCTGGTCTCCCCTTTAAGAAGAGTCTTATCTGCGTTTTCAATTAGACAATGTCACAGCAAGGAGGAACTCGCAGTGCCCTACCAAAGAAGGAGGTTTCACAAATTTTTAACTGGTCAGAAAACAATCTCTCTACAATTTATGCAATTTATATCCCAGATGTAAACAACTATCTTTACAAGATCAAGGTATCCTAGCAGGTCCCTGGTCATTTCATCTTGCTTACATACTTTCTTCAACTGTTCTGTTTCCAAGAGTGATAGCCTGCTTCCAACAGAAGCTATCATCAGTATTTCTAATTGCACAAGCGTAGCCACATAGAATTTGGTTTGTGGATCTGATACAAATGTCCAGTTTCTTCCGTGGTCTCTTCCTCTACGACACCACCTTCTGTCTAAAAAAAAACCTTCTTTCATCAAGATCTCAAGTTTCTTAACTTGAACCTAATTTTTTTAAAACAAGGAGTATATTCTGACGCTGTAGTTGAAACCTTATTTCAGACCAGAAAAAAAGATTTGGAAAGTTTTTTTCAAAAAAAGGTTTTAGCTTGTATTCCTTTAGAATTCCTGGAATTCTTAAAGAGGATAAGGGCTTTTCTGCTAGCCCTTTAAAGGGTCAAATTTCTGCTCTTTTAGTATTATTCCAAAAGGAAGTTGCTAAATTCCATGTCATTCAGTGCTTTGTTTAAGCTTCAGTCTGGATAAGACCAGTGATTAAAACAATTTCTCCTCTTTGGTACCTTATTTTGGTTCCAGGAGTTTTTGCAGATCTATCCTATGCTTAGGTTGGGCATTTAGCTACTGTATTGAAAGGCCCTGTTTATTTTAGCAATAACTTCTGAGAAAGAACCACAATTTCTCCATTGATGTCAGAAGAAACTACTTTTGGTAAGAAATCATTGCACTACTGGGAGCTAGATGAACACATCATGTGAGGCATAAATATGCAGCCACCAATCAGCAGCTAGTTCCAGTAGTACATTGCTACTCCAGAACCTATATAGATATGCTTTTCAACAAAGGATACCAAGAGAATGGAGCAAATTAGATACAAGTAAACTGTAAAGTTGTTTGAAATTTAAATTTCGTAAGGTGTTAAGAGTCTGCAAGTACATTTTGTCTAGGATTTAACTTCTGGCCACTAGAAGGAGGTAAAGATTGAGAGCGGGAAAGCTTTTCATCAAGCAGGTTTCTTATACAGACCAGCGTTTAGTATAGCCTGTGTGGGAGCAGCCTTTGCACTGTGGTGCAACAGTTTGTCTGACCAGATATCAGAGGACTCTTATTAGATCTGCCAAGTTCCAACGCATTCATCTGTGATGCATTTGTTTACAAATGCAAACCTCTTTCTAAAGAACCATGGTTGGGTGATCCCATCATCTTCCTTAAAGGGACAGTATACTATAAAATTATTATACCCATAATGTGTTTCCAATTTCTTGTTATACCAGCAGCAGAGTATACAATATTTGATAAATTGCCCCTTTAGACTTATAACTATCAAGGCATGCTACAGTCTTGTAATTTGATATAGACAATTGTTTTTAAGGAGTTAAACCAGTGAGGAGGAAAGTGTAAGGGTTCTAACAATCACACCGCAAATTTCCTAAATTTTTGTATTATATAGAAGTTAAAGCATCTGTTGCTAATGTCTGATTCCCACCACTGTTTGTAGCCCTTCCGTTTGGTCTTTTCTAAAGTTACTGGAGCTTTTAAAAACCTTCACAATGCACTTTAAATTAAGAGTTATAGAGTTCCCCATTTCTCAGTTATAAGGTTATCCAACATAAGAAAACATATGCACTAACGTATAACATAGATGTATGCACAACAACAATAAAGAAACAGGATAACCCCCATATGTGAATTATTGATGGGAAACATTTTATGTTTCAAGAAAAAATTTTAATATTTTTGGTACTCTAAAAAGCATAGCATAAACTTACAAATTGTATGCATACTTTTAAATGAGAATATGAGGGGGACTATACCTCCCACATCACCTATTCCACATAAGAGAATTGGAGATCAAATAATAACTTAGAATAACATTTCTGTTTCTCAGTATTTTGGCCATATAGAGGGACAGGTAACAGCTAACAGCTGGGACAGGTAACAGCTAAAAAAACGTTATCCAACTCCTGATCTCCAAATTGAATGTGACAAGAAAAAGGCTGCATGTGTAGAAGTTTACAAATATAGTAATAGTACTCCCAAAAATTAACGTACACAGAGGGACTGAAAAACTGTGGTAGTGTAATCCTCTCACCAACAGTCCAGGAAAATTATGAAGCACAACAATATCAAATTGGTCAATTTTCTTACAAACAACTGCTACTATTAAGAAACAATTACAAAAACATATAGATTTCCTCAAGTAGGTGCATATGGAAGACAGAATCTGGAAAATTGCACATGAAAATTGTAATTTAAATTAATAGTGCTATGACAGTTGAATCATGGCATGCATATTTGTGGGCATGAAGCTGTATCAGTCCCAGTCCACCTACTTATCTTACCTCACTCCAGACTTTACATCAACAGAACTATTGTCTACAAAGAAAAGTCTCTGCCAGCAGGGGAAAAACATTATTAGATTGATGTTGAACATTCTGTGTTTCATCGTCAGAAAGGCATCTGTACCCACTGCGGATGAAAACAAGGTAAGGGCTGCAGATGAGGAGGACATTCTCAGATCTGGTACTTTTGGTGCTGACAAAACTTTTTTTTACACTGGAGCTCTCTGGGTCCGCTCCTTCTCAAACAAGGAGGACGTATCCTCCTCACGCCATGTCACCGCTTGAGTGATCCTTGGAACAACAGCCTCCGCAATAGGCAATTAAGCTTGAGGGTGAGCAGTGGAGGGAAGGAGAAGACTCCAACGCGGCAAACATATATTCTTCTACGAGAACGACTTCACTGGGGCATCAGGATGGACCACAGGAGAGATATCCACAATTGCATAACTGGTAGAAGCATTTGGACCTTGCAACTCCTTCAGTTGTGCGCCATGGTGAGGCTCTAAGAGTTCATATAGGGAAGATAACTCCATCTCCGCAGAAAGTGCCATATTGTCTTAATAAAGGAAATGCTCAGTTCCATAGATTAGATAATAAACTTAGTTGTTTAACATGCAGTGTTTGACAAGGCTTTACTACTCTTCGGCCAATATCATAATGATCTTGATATTGGTGGGGGGTTACTATGACGCCATCTTCCCCTTCAAACAAAGTCCTTGCTCGAAAACCCCGGAATATTGGAGCTAGAGATAAAATAAACCCTAAAACAATAAAGCATCATTAAACATTATCTGCTGGAAAGGCATATAGATGCTGATAATATCGGAAGATAAATATCAGATAAGCTTTAGCTTTGCTCCAGCTCCCAACATCACAACCTGTCATGGACGCCACCCCCATCATTCATTGTTTATCTCCAGAAATATAGAAAATGGTTGTGTGAGAGCAGTGGGCAACATTGTACAATTGGGCCCCATAATTTGCAATTTTGAACAGGTTCACCATGTTTGACATATTTTACATAATTTTTTTGTTTGCCAAGTCCAACTCAAAATATCTGTGAAAATAGATATATTCAAGAATGATAAGGGATGATTTGGATCTGGTAGTTACATCTACTTTTTATATTTGCCTCCTTACAATGATTATATGAGTGTTTTTGATCATATTTTTAGATTTATGTTTTTCCATTTAAAACTAGACCTTTCATAGGGATTAAAGTTGTCATTCTCAGTTTCAAAATGTGTTCATGCTGCTGGTTTTTATAAAATCCATGTAGTTCAGCTATAAAAAAAATTGTGAATCCTATGTTTTATAATAATATTACCACGTTTTTGGGATGTGGTTAAGAATAGAGGTATCTCTTAAGGCTTCTGATGCCTGGAGACTTACTAGCGAAGCCTTTCAAGGACACAGATGCTCTTGAAAGATTCATCCAAATCCATTGCTTTTTCAGACAGAAAAGAAAGGAGGTGTATAGAATTATTGGTCATCTTTCTGAATAGAAGTGTTTCTACTGACCTTAAATCAGTAAGAAAAGACTGTCTTTACTATTTTCTTTCATTTTTCTATGGACTTGGTTGAGTTGGGATTAAAGAGACATGTACAGTAGACTTTGTTTCCCCTTAATGTGTTACAAGTTACTTATACCATCAGCAGGGTGTTTATGTATGTGAGATTGCTCCTTTATTTATATTTTTGTATTTGAAATATCTGGTTTTGTTCAATTAAGCTATCACCCATTGTTCTCAAGGACATGCTCATTAAGGGCAAAAATACAAGTGGAGCTCTATCTAGCGATTTCGCTAGAATGCAAATTGCGCTAGAAGTAAGCTTTTTTTGTTTGCGTCGGGTTGACCTGGTATTACGAGTTGAAAGTAAAATGTTATAGCTCTCGGGGCTAACCTGATGCACGCAAAATGCCGAACTTACAAGATCGTGCACAAGATAAACTATTACCTCATTGAAGTAAAAAAAAAAGTGTGGGGGGAAAACCTAACACCATGTGCGCTAACCCAACATGAAAATATGAATATTTCACATTACAATTATCTGCACATACAAGAATACATATATCTCATGTTTTTTTTGTACAATATATATCTATACCTCCACTTTTTTGTGTGTCATACCAATACAAACAAAAGAAATAAACATAAAAATGCCTAAACAGTTGTAATTGCAACAATTTTCTGGCAAAGTGGTGCATTATCTGACAGGGCTGCCAATATTTTTGGCCATGACTGTATGTATGTGTGTGTGTATATATATATATATATATATATACTGTATATATATATATAATACACCGAGAAAAATACAGCGCTATAAGTAATGGAATCCCAATGAGGTGGTCACCAGTATAGAATCTGTAATCACAGTCCTCCTGTGTCTTTCAAACACAATCAGTTCTTGATACGGAGGCAAGAATTTCCCAGTATGCTCGCAGCCTAATCCCAGGACAAGGGGTCTCCCAAAAAAGAAAATCCCTTGTGGAATCTAGAACAACAGAAGAGGGAAGGGTGCACAGACAAAAGGGTCCTCTCTGGTGTAGTATGTTACGTATCAAATGCAGCAAAGATAAAAACAATCACCTCAACACATATGAGGTATGGTAACAGTAGGGAGGGTAATTGAAGCCCCAGGATCCTCTCCAGATGTTTATCCAGACCATTTCAGCAGAAGATGAACCGTTGAAAATAGTCCAGTTAAAAAACAAAATCAAACCTTTATTAGGTAGGATGTAAAAGTAAAAATACATATTACACCAGAGAGGACCCTGTTGTCTGTGCGTCTTTCCCTCTTCTGTTGTTTATAAATATATATATATTAAATACATAGGCTTTATTCTGATATGTGTAGAACATTGGAATGTCAAATATTTACATAAAATACATAGTCTAACACTTTATACATCTACTTAAAGGGATACTAAACCCAATTTTTTTTTTCTTTCATGATTCAGATAAAGCATGCAATTTTAAGCAGCTTTCTAATTTGTTCCTATGGTCAATTTTTCTTCATTCTCTTCCTATCTTTATTTATAAAGCAGGAATGTAAAGTTTAGGAGCCAGCCCATTTTAGATTCAGCACCCTGGATAGTGCTTGTTTATTGGTGGCTACATTTATCAAACCAAAAAGCAAGCATAACCCAGGTTCTTAACCAAAAATGGGCCGGCTCCTAAGCTTTACATTACTGCTTTTTAAATAAAGGTAACAAGAGAACAAAGATAATTTGATAATAGGAGTAAATTAGATAGTTATTTAAAATTGCATGCTCTATCTGACTCATTAAAGAAAATAAATTGTGTTTAGTATCCCTTTAACTGGAAAGGGCTCCAATGCACTTATATATGTCTATATACAGTATGTATACATATGTATTTTTTGTGTTTATGTGTATATACATCTGTAAATACATACTGTATATAAAAATATAAATACATAAATACACATATATAGACGTTTATATATATATACATACATCTGCATCTTTAGACATGTATATGTATGTATCTCAATGTTAAAATCCTTTACATGCCTTCTTTTTCTAACACCTGAGACATTATAACTTTGAGCCCTTATAACTTTTTTTATGAAATATTTTTTTTAAATCATTTTTATTAGATGGTATTATTACGAGTGTAAGTGTACTTTACAGGGAGTGCAGAATTATTAGGCAAATGAGTATTTTGACCACATCATCCTCTTTATGCATGTTGTCTTACTCCAAGCTGTATAGGCTCGAAAGCCTACTACCAATTAAGCATATTAGGTGATGTGCATCTCTGTAATGAGAAGGGGTGTGGTCTAATGACATCAACACCCTATATCAGGTGTGCATAATTATTAGGCAACTTCCTTTCCTTTGGCAAAATGGGTCAAAAGAAGGACTTGACAGGCTCAGAAAAGTAAAAAATAGTGAGATATCTTGCAGAGGGATGCAGCACTCTTAAAATTGCAAAGCTTCTGAAGCGTGATCATCGAACAATCAAGCGTTTCATTCAAAATAGTCAACAGGGTCGCAAGAAGCGTGTGGAAAAACCAAGGCGCAAAATAACTGCCCATGAACTGAGAAAAGTCAAGCGTGCAGCTGCCAAGATGCCACTTGCCACCAGTTTGGCCATATTTCAGAGCTGCAACATCACTGGAGTGCCCAAAAGCACAAGGTGTGCAATACTCAGAGACATGGCCAAGGTAAGAAAGGCTGAAAGACGACCACCACTGAACAAGACACACAAGCTGAAACGTCAAGACTGGGCCAAGAAATATCTCAAGACTGATTTTTCTAAGGTTTTATGGACTGATGAAATGAGAGTGAGTCTTGATGGGCCAGATGGATGGGCCCGTGGCTGGATTGGTAAAGGGCAGAGAGCTCCAGTCCGACTCAGACGCCAGCAAGGTGGAGGTGGAGTACTGGTTTGGGCTGGTATCATCAAAGATGAGCTTGTGGGGCCTTTTCGGGTTGAGGATGGAGTCAAGCTCAACTCCCAGTCCTACTGCCAGTTTCTGGAAGACACCTTCTTCAAGCAGTGGTACAGGAAGAAGTCTGCATCCTTCAAGAAAAACATGATTTTCATGCAGGACAATGCTCCATCACACGCGTCCAAGTACTCCACAGCGTGGCTGGCAAGAAAGGGTATAAAAGAAGAAAATCTAATGACATGGCCTCCTTGTTCACCTGATCTGAACCCCATTGAGAACCTGTGGTCCATCATCAAATGTGAGATTTACAAGGAGGGAAAACAGTACACCTCTCTGAACAGTGTCTGGGAGGCTGTGGTTGCTGCTGCACGCAATGTTGATGGTGAACAGATCAAAACACTGACAGAATCCATGGATGGCAGGCTTTTGAGTGTCCTTGCAAAGAAAGGTGGCTATATTGGTCACTGATTTGTTTTTGTTTTGTTTTTGAATGTCAGAAATGTATATTTGTGAATGTTGAGATGTTATATTGGTTTCACTGGTAAAAATAAATAATTGAAATGGGTATATATTTGTTTTTTGTTAAGTTGCCTAATAATTATGCACAGTAATAGTCACCTGCACACACAGATATCCCCCTAAAATAGCTAAAACTAAAAACAAACTAAAAACTACTTCCAAAAATATTCAGCTTTGATATTAATGAGTTTTTTGGGTTCATTGAGAACATGGTTGTTGTTCAATAATAAAATGAATCCTCAAAAATACAACTTGCCTAATAATTCTGCACTCCCTGTATAAAGTATTTTTGATGTGCTTTTTGCACATTTTTTGTTTCGCAAAACAGTTAACCACAGCTCTGTGGAGGCGGTAAACCGAGGAGTGTTAACTTTAATTGCGCTGAAGGGATCGCGTTTACTTTCAACTTGTAATACCAGTGCAATTTAACCTGCGTGCAAACGCAAAAACCTGATACCTGAGTGGTTGCGCTCCACTTGTAATCTGGCCCTAAATTGGCTGATCCAGCAAAAAGAGCAGACCTGCTAATCTTATTTCTCTCTGTACACAAGGGCCAATATTTAGGTATTGAAGTGTTAATTATTAGTGAGGGATTGAATGAACAAAACCAGCTATTTCAGATGCAACAAACGCTTTCTCTCCCACTCTCCACTTGGGAGGATAATAAATACTGCAGCCTCTCGTTAACATAACTTTTCGATAGATAATTTTGCAGTATTCGTTCATATTTTCAGTATAGGTGGTGGTTTCAACAGACAAAAACAGGTACTTCAGATAACAAACTAAAGGTAAGTAGCAACTTGCAAACAATTTAGTACACTCCAATGGGTAAAATGAATACGAGTGCAATGCCCCTTTAAACTAGAGAAGGGTATTATTGTTCTAACTGTTTTAATATCCTATAACCAGTTAGCAAATCTTTGCGTGAAATATAGAGGGTGTTATGTTTGAATTAATTCTCCTTTGAGGGTGGAACCTTGTTCAGGGAACTTTGTATGCATATGTGGTTCCTAACATTTATGTCTTAAAGGGACAGTCTACAATTGTTGTTTTAAATGATAGATAATGATAGATAATCCCTTTATTACCCATTCCTCAGTTTTGCATAACCAACACTGTTATATTAATATACCGTTTTATTTCTATGATTAATATCTAAGCCTTTGCAGACTGCCCCCTTATCTCAGTGCTTTTTACAATCTTGCATTTTAGCCAATCGGTGCTGGTTCTTGTATAACCATTAACATTCTTCATGGGAGTGAGCACGTTATCTATGTGGCACACATGAACTAGCACTGTCTGAGATAAGAGGCAGCCTTCAACAGTTTAGAAATCAATTTGAGCCTACCTAGGTTTAGCTTTCAAGAAAGAATACCAAGAGAACTAAGCAAATATGATGATAGAAGAAAATTGTTTAACCCCTTAACGACCAACGACGTATGGGGTACGTCCTGCAAAAATAATGCAGTTAATGACCAAGGACGTACCCCGTACGTCGTTGGTCTTTGAAAGCAGTGGAAGGGATACTGATCACTTCTAACTACTTTCATGTTATAGCAGTGATGCCTCGATATTGAGGCATCCTGCTATAACATTTGTTAGCCGTCCGATGCAGAGAGAGCCACCCTGTGGCCCTCTCTGCATCGGCCATCAATGGCCATGTTGGTTGGTGGGTGGGAGCTGATCCAGGGAGGCGGGTGGGTGGCCATCGGTGGGGAAGGGGGGCGGGATCGAGTGCACGGGAGCGGGTGCGCGGGCGGGTGGGAACCCTACACTATGGAAGAACTGTAAGCGTGTAAGGTGGTACTTGGTGGGAGAGAGGGTGGGAACATTATAAATTTTAACAATCTGGGGGAGGTTGGGGGTTGAGGGGGGGCAGCTACACTACAGAAAATAGTATTTTTAAAATAAAATTTTATAAAAAACATATTTGATTTCAAACTGGGTACTGGCAGACAGCGCATAATAAGGCAGTGAGGGGGGTTAGAGAGCTGTTTAGGGGGGAAAAGGGAGATTGGGGGCTAAGGGGGGATCCTACAGAGCAGAATTATTATTATTTTTTTTAAATCCCCCAAAAAATCTTATTTCTCCAACATAGGTGTGTCCGGTCCACGGCGTCATCCTTACTTGTGGGATATTCTCTTCCCCAACAGGAAATGGCAAAGAGCCCAGCAAAGCTGGTCACATGATCCCTCCTAGGCTCCGCCTACCCCAGTCATTCTCTTTGCCGTTGTACAGGCAACATCTCCACGGAGATGGCTTAGAGTTTTTTAGTGTTTAACTGTAGTTTTTATTATTCAATCAAAAAGCTGGCCGCTGTGCCAGATGTTCAAGCTTTTGTTCAGGCTCTGGTTAGAATTAAGCCTGTTTACAAACCTTTGACTCCTCCTTGGAGTCTCAATTTAGTTCTTTCAGTTCTTCAGGGGGTTCCGTTTGAACCCTTGCATTCCGTTGATATTAAGTTATTATCTTGGAAAGTTTTGTTTTTAGTTGCAATTTCTTCTGCTAGAAGAGTTTCAGAATTATCTGCTCTGCAGTGTTCTCCTCCTTATCTGGTGTTCCATGCAGATAAGGTGGTTTTACGTACTAAACCTGGTTTTCTTCCAAAAGTTGTTTCTAACAAAAACATTAACCAGGAGATTATCGTACCTTCTCTGTGTCCGAAACCAGTTTCAAAGAAGGAACGTTTGTTGCACAATTTGGATGTTGTTCGCGCTCTAAAATTCTATTTAGATGCTACAAAGGATTTTAGACAAACATCTTCCTTGTTTGTTGTTTATTCCGGTAAAAGGAGAGGTCAAAAAGCAACTTCTACCTCTCTCTCTTTTTGGATTAAAAGCATCATCAGATTGGCTTACGAGACTGCCGGACGGCAGCCTCCCGAAAGAATCACAGCTCATTCCACTAGGGCTGTGGCTTCCACATGGGCCTTCAAGAACGAGGCTACTGTTGATCAGATATGTAGGGCAGCGACTTGGTCTTCACTGCACACTTTTACCAAATTTTACAAGTTTGATACTTTTGCTTCTTCTGAGGCTATTTTTGGGAGAAAGGTTTTGCAAGCCGTGGTGCCTTCCATTTAGGTGACCTGATTTGCTCCCTCCCTTCATCCGTGTCCTAAAGCTTTGGTATTGGTTCCCACAAGTAAGGATGACGCCGTGGACCGGACACACCTATGTTGGAGAAAACAGAATTTATGTTTACCTGATAAATTACTTTCTCCAACGGTGTGTCCGGTCCACGGCCCGCCCTGTTTTTTTTAATCAGGTCTGATAATTTATTTTCTTTAACTACAGTCACCACGGTACCATATGGTTTCTCCTATGCAAATATTCCTCCTTAACGTCGGTCGAATGACTGGGGTAGGCGGAGCCTAGGAGGGATCATGTGACCAGCTTTGCTGGGCTCTTTGCCATTTCCTGTTGGGGAAGAGAATATCCCACAAGTAAGGATGACGCCGTGGACCGGACACACCGTTGGAGAAAGTAATTTATCAGGTAAACATAAATTCTGTTTTTAGTACTGGCAGACTTACTGCCAGTACTTAAGATGGCGGGGACAATTGTGGGGTGGGGGAGGGAAGAGAGCTGTTTGGGAGGGATCAGGGGGTGTGATGTGTCATGTGGGAGGTTGATACCTACACTCATGCTAAAATTAACCCTGCAAGCTCCCTACAAGCTCCCTAATTAACCCCTTCACTGCTGGGCATAATACATGGGGGGTGCGCAGCGACATTTAGCGGCCTTCTAAAAACTAAAAAGCAACGCCAAAGCCATATATGTCTGCTATTTCTGAACAAAGGGGATCCAAGAGAAGCATTTACAACAATTTGTGCCATAATTGCACAAGCTGTTTATAAATAATTTCAGTGAGAAACCTAAAGTTTGTTAAAAAATCTGTGAAAAAGTGAACTTTTTTTTTATTTGATCACATTTGGCGGTGAAATGGTGGCATGAAATATACCAAAATGGGCCTAGATCAATACTTTGGGTTGTCTACTACATTATAATAAAGCTAAAATTAACACTACAAGCTCCCTAATTAACCCCTTCAATGCTGGGCATTATACACGTGTGGTGCGCAGCGGCATTTAGCTGCATTCTAATTACCAAAAAGCAAAGCCAAAGCCATATATGTCTGCTATTTCTGAACAAAGGGGATCCCAGAGAAGCTTTTACAACCATTTATGCCATAATTTCACAAGCTGTTTGTAAATAATTTCAGTGAGAAACCTAAAATTGTGACAAATTTAACGCTTTATTTTTATTTGTTCGCATTTGGCGGTGAAATGGTGGCATGAAATATACCAAAATGGGCCTAGATCAATACTTTGGGTTGTCTACTACACTACACTAAAGCTAAAATTAACACTACAAGCTCCCTACATGCTGCCTAATTAACCCGTTCACTGCTGGGCATAATACACGTGTGGTGCGCAGTGGCATTTAGCGGCCTTCTAAATACCAAAAAGCAATCCCAAAGCCATAGATGCCTTCTATTTCTGAACAAATGGGATCCCAGAGAAGCATTTACAACCATTTATGCCATAATTGCACAAGCTGTTTGTAAATAATTTCAGTGAGAAACCTAAAGTTTGTGAAACAATTTGTGAAAAAGTGAACAATTTTTTTTATTTGATCGCATTTGGTAGTGAAATGGTGGCATGAAATATACCAAAATGGGCCTAGATCAATACTTTGGGATGTCTTCTAAAAAAAATATATACATGTCAATGGATATTCAGGGATTCCTGAAAGATATCAGTGTCCTAATGTAACTAGCGCTAATTTTGAAAAATAATGGTTTGGAAATAGCAAAGTGCTATTTGTATTTATTTCCCTATAACTTGCAAAAAAAGTAAAGAACATGTAAACATTGGGTATTTCTAAACTCAGGACAAAATTTAGAAACTATTTAGCATGGGTGTTTTTTGGTGGTTGTAGATGTGTAACAGATTTTGGGGTTCAAAGTTAGAAAAAGTGTGTTTTTTTCCATTTTTTCCTCATATTTTATAATTTGTTTATAGTAAATTATAAGATATGATGAAAATAATGGTATCTTTAGAAAGTCCATTTAATGGGGAGAAAAACGGTATATAATATGTGTGGGTACAATAAATGAGTAAGAGGAAAATTACAGCTAAACACAAACACTGCAGAAATGTAAAAATAGCCTTGGTCCCAAACGGACAGAAAATGGAAAAGTGTTGTGGTCCTTAAGGGGTTAGAATTGCATTTCTGAATCATAAAAGTTTAATTTTGACTTGACTGTCCCTTTAAATATAAATGTAGTAGCAAAATAAACACAAACTTGTGTTCTCTTTTAATTTATACCTCATGTAGTATAATTGTGCACTACACATACTTTACAAATATAAAATACAAAATAACTCCCCCTCATAAAAGTTGATGTGTTTTATAAACTTCACAGTGTAAGTGAAAACGGTTAAAAAATTAGTAAATAAATAAGTAAATAAAAAGTAATAATCTTAATGTTATTTTTCTAGTGAGTGCAGATTAATATTAAGAAATATAAAGCAGAGCCATTACAGAGACATTTTTAACTAATCAAATGTATATCATGCCTATGGAGAGCTTTATTTAAAGGGACACCTAAGTCAAAACTACATTTTCATGATTCCTATAGAGCATGCAGTTTTAAGAGACTTTACAATTTACAATACTTCTATTATAAAATTGTGTTTTACTATATGCACACTTTCTGAGGTACAAGCTATTGTTTAGCATCTGCAAGAGTTCACAGTGTATATGTATATGAGTCTGTGATTGGCTGATGGCTGTCACTGTCTTCAGCCCCAGTAACAACTAATGATGATGTCAAATACCAAACACTGTATTGAAATTCTTAAACGTTCAAGGGCTTCATATTATGCTGTAATAATAATGATCACCATTGTGAGAAATGTAAAATATTGACTACATAAAAACTTTAAAGGAACATGAAACCCCAATTTTTTTTGTTTCAGGATTCAGCTAGAGCTCATTATTTTAACCAAATTTCCATTTTACTTCTATTATCTAATTTTCTTATTTCTCTTTGTATCCTTGGGGGGGAGGGGGGCTATGTCCAAGAGCAGCAGTGCACTACTGGTAGCTACCTTCTGATTGGTGGATGTACATATATCCCTCTTGCAATTGCCTCACCAGTTCAGCTAGCTCCCAGTACTGTATTGATGCTTCTTCAACAAAGTATACCTAGACCCAAAGTTGATAATAAAAGTAAATTGGAAAGTTGTTTAAAATTGTATGTTCTATCTGAGGCATGAAAGAAAATAATGACTGACATTTTTTTGCATTATTTGATCATTTTCATATATGTATTTTTATATATTGGCTGCTATTTCTCTATCACATTTCAACACCACTGATTTATAAAAAATATTTGAATACAATTCTATTTGTGAGGCTTGTGTGTAACCCCAATAACCCTTATTTGTGCATTTGAACTTGTTCCATACTATAATTAAGATATTGGAGCATATTGTTTTGTTACAGACGTGCCAGAGAATAACACCTTTCTTTGTGTGTTTTAATTCCTTTGCAATGTTTGTGATGTCATCTAACTTTTCCTACTTGTTTATTAAAGGGACAGAGAAGAGAGAATGGCAGCACTGACAGCAGCCCAGCAAGAAGCCATGGAAGAGCTCCAGAAGAAGATCCAACTCAAGGTGTGTACTGGAGCAGTGAGGGGCGTCAGTCATTTGGATTAATACTTTCCTGCTGGGGAAGATATGCAACATTCACATTCCGTTTATAACCACACGACTTTCTATCTAGTAAAGGGTTAAAAGTCGCTTACCTATGTTTTCTATTAAAACATAAAATAATGCTTGGGGTCATTTTGTGTATATTCTGCGGGGAGAAGGAAGTATTCAAAGCATTCCCTTGCCTAATTTCATAGCCTAGAAAGGCCGATATTGGGAGCAGATAAGCATCATCCAGGCCACCTAGTCTGCTAGGGATGGATAGGACATGTCATTACTGCATTTGAGCAAACCAGCTCTGAACCTGGAAGAGCCCTGCTGCCACTAATGATCCCAATGCCTCAGGCCAGTCTCCCTCTCTTTAGAGATGTTATCTGTGTGTGTCTGTGCGTTGAGCTCTCCAGCAGACTCCTGTGTTAATGCTTTACCGCATCCTGGGTTTAGACTCAATTAGCAATGTTAGACTGCAGATAATCATATGACCTCTCAAATATTACTCAGTGTTCCGAGCCACAATCCCCCTTTATACCCTTAGAAGGGGGCTCTGTTTGTGATTAGAATGAAGTGGGTACTTTCTGGAGTTACGGGGAAGCAGTCTGTAGGAAAAGCAAGCACTTTGCCTTGAGTGACAGCAGAAGCAAGACATATACTAGATGCCTAGAAGGCAGCTAGAGTTTACTACAGACAGACCCGTTTATTTAACCCATTTGTTGCACAAAGGACCTAGAAAGTGAAATAACTTTAAAAGTCATAAGATTAAGTAACATGTATTTGTGATGGCGGAAAGTGGGTATTGAATGTTCTGTTATCCTATTCTTTTGATTTGGTGATCCTGCATATATCAGAATATTTACATAGTAAGCGCTCCATGACAGCAGTATTTGTCTATTTAGTTATTTTCTCTAGAACTAATTTGTGTTGTATCCCCTCTATATTAACTATTAAACAAAGGGGTACTTATATTGTTATTTTTATTTTAATACAAAACCTCATTCAGCCCATATAAATGTATGCCCTGTGCAGTTGTATTTGTAACTTTAGACAGTATAAGCCCTTGTATGCTTGTAAAAAAGATGTTTAAAGGGACATAAAACCCATTTTTTTCTTTCATGATTTAGATAGAACATAACATTTTAAACAACTTTCTAATTTACTTCTATTATCAAATTTTCTTAGTTTTCTTGTTATCCTTTGTGAAAAAGCAGAAATGTAAGCTCAAGAGTGTGCACGTGTCTTAAGCACTATATAGCAACAGTTTTGCAACAATGTTATACATTAGCAGGAGCACTAGATGGCAGCACTATTTCCTGTTTTGTAGTGCTTCAGACATGTGCACGCCACCTTCCTAGGTATCTCTTAAACAAAGAATAACACGAGAATGAAACAAATTTGATAATAGAACTAAATTGGAATCTTTTTAAAAATTGTGTCCTCTATCTGAATCATGAAATATTTTTGGGGGGTTTAATGTCCCTTTAAGGATAGTTAGGAGCCAACTTCCAGTGTTTATTAATTAAAGGGAAATGAAAGTCTAAATTAACTTTGTATGATTCAGATATAATGAGAATAAAATCTGTGAAATCTGTGACAGACCTTAGCTATTCTTATTTTAAGTTAAAAAAAAATCTTATCTCAAATGCAAAAAGAAACAGCCGTATATTATATCATATTGTTTCTGAGATCACTTCCTGCATTTATTTCATGGAGAGAGGTACAAGGTGTGCAACGGTTTTAGGATATCATCAATGTGCAAAATGTGCCTGTAAGTTAAAAAAATGGAGCACTTAGTGAGCTCTACTGTAGGTCAGTACTCCGCATCCTTATCTGAAACTTAATAGTAGTTTAGAGGGAGAAATGTAATCCGTTTTCATATAGATAACAGGTGGTTATACTCACAGTTATCTTCCCTTTGGAATGTACACACACATTTTCACCCTGAATAATTTGTTTTGTTTTAGCTGCCTTGAAATGTAAAGTGATTTATGCCAATTGTTTTTATCACAAGTAATATTTCTCTAAGAGAATTGAGCAAAAAATAAAATAATTTTTTCTTCATAATGGAAAGAGTCCACAGCTGCATTCATTATTTTTGGGAAATAAGAACCTGGCCACCAGGAGAAGGCAAAGACACCCCAGCCAAAGGCTTAAATACTCCTCCCACTTCCGTCATCCCCCAGTCATTCTTTGCCTTTCGTCCCAGGAGGTTGGCAGAGAAGTGTCCAGAAGTTTGTTTTCGTCTCTTATGGAGGGTAGTACTCTTCGACATGGGACGGGAGTTTTAAGTAATCCTGTCAGTCTCTCAGTGAGGGCTTGGATGAAAGTTAGAGTCCGGAGATGCAGGGAGAGTCTTTCTGCGAAACCATGCCGACTCATTTTAGCAACTCCACAAGCAATTGGCGTTGTCGAACTTCGCTTTGCTGCCTGTTTTCTTCTCTCAAGTCCATGGCGGAGGCGAGGCTACTATTCGTCACACTTGAAGGGCCATGTTCCTGTTCCAAGGTGTAGATTCCGGTAAGATCATTTCATTTTACTTCTTCATGATTGTACTGTAACTCATTTGTTCCTGCGAACTCACAATGAAAAATAAAGGGTGGGTCTCAGTGGGACTCCTTTAGTATCTTGGAATCAAACGTTAATATCTCCTGAGGGGGATTATTGAACAGGGGGGTTTTAATCATGTTTGTGATTCAATCTGCTTATGTGTAATGTTAACTGGGCTCGTGGTTTTGGAACATAATGGCCTTTCAAAGTGACGCAACCTTACGGTCCGGCGCATTTTTTTTGGACTGTACATTTCACCTTGTGACCGGGCGTGTTTACGTTCTGGTTTCCCATTTCCACATTCCTGACTGTGTGGTGACAGAGAAATCTAGTCCGCTGGTGTCTTGTTCACAGGAGGGGGTGAGTGCCCCAGCCATTGTGGGTGTCAGGTGCCATTTAAATTGTTTTATATTTAGTCCATTTTTTGGTATCCTTTATCCAGTTATGGAGGATACTAATGTTGAGATTGTTCAATTTTCTGATTTAGATTCTTCGTCCTGTGACAAATGCGAATTAGCCCCATTGACTCAGGTCAGTGTGTTATGTTCTTTAGGCCATTCTAGAGCGGGCTCAGGGATTCAAGGGACTGCTGAGCCATCCGCCTCAGGGGACCCTGTCCTCTGGGAGGTGAGTTCCCTACCGCTCCCTACTACTACACATGCGGGTAACCCAGGTTATGTTTTTTGTGAATTGTTCCCCCCAGAGGTTGTGGCACGTTTTCGCTTTTACATACTTTTGGCTCTTGCGCGTCTACAAAGTCCAGATGTTTATTTGCGATTGTGTTCGTGCCCGATTGCCCCAGGTCTATCGGGCACAGGAGGGCATGTGCAGTTCCCTGCGGGTGTAACTGTTCCCGAGTGTTGTGTCTTTCTTTACAGGCTGGCTCGCCTTCATGTTCTACTCAGACACACGTTTTTGAGCTGTTTGGGGACCCTACCCTTCTCGGTTATGGGAATCATCAATCTTCTTCGAATGGCTCACCTCGTTAGACATGGGGGGATGAAGTAATCTCCTTTAAGTCTTGTTATCGAGAGCCTTCCCAGTTTTGATGGAAGAACACGGTTTCCGTTAGGCTGGTCCTGCGGATTCTGCTGTTCTTCTTGGGCGTTCCCCCTCGGATTGCCTGTCATTTTATTTTATCCGGTTATGATGAATTTTCTTTTTCATACTATGTTTCCTGCGGGAACTTTCGCTGGGATCGATACTCGCTGTTTGCTTCTACGGAAGTTGTTCGGGACACGTTAGTCCCATAAGATAAAAACAATGATAGATGTGGCGCTAAAAACAGCTCGGTAAAATCAAAGAATAAAAATTAATCAATAAAACATAGGATATTACCTATTAATATATAATGAAACAGAAAAAAAACACAACGTAAAATTCATATAATCATAGTAACACTAGGGAACGATACTTTACTGGGTAATTATAAAAAACTAGAACTAAATAATTCAATCTAAAATAAATTTAATAATACATAGATATACATACAAACATAAATAAATATATTTAACATTCACTGTAACCACCGGTGGTTTAAAAAATTACTTAAAAACTTGAATGTTTGAATAGAAACTTGCTTAAGCGTATAATAAATGTAGATTCCACTAAAAGTTTCACTCCAACAGATAAAATGACAATTGGCCCAAAACAAAGTTCTGTGGAAAATCAACCAGAGATGTGGTGCTTGAATAGTTAATATAGCCAAACAGACCAGTTAGATTCCAATGTATCCAAGCTGTCACATGTTTGTCTGTTTTTTCTTCCTCCCTCTCTGAGGGCGAATTTCGCCAGCTTGGCATTTATGACCCTTGTACAGGCTGGTCCTGCTTAGGTTCAGATCTTCTGTCTCGTGGCTTATTCAGACACGTGGCGGCTATTATACTTTACTGGTCAGGATGGGGCGCCAAGTGCTCTCAGCATTATTATGTTTCTTATTTGTTTTACAAGTTTCAGCTAACCATTCTCAAGAGGACTTGCGGGTCCATGCAGCTCTCGGGATTGTTTCAGTCCTAAATAGCCGTCTCTCTGGTGACTGGGTCAGTGAATTTTGCTGCGTCACTCTCTGTTGCTTCCGATACCCTCGGAACCTAGAGTATTCCTTCCCACGTGGTGGGAAAATTAGAGGGTTTAGCGCCTCCTTTCCGCTGGTCGGGGCGGTGTGGCTTTAGGAAATTGTCCTTTTTGGACTTGTTCCTTTAGTGGTTCTCTTCTTCATTGAGACCTTCTTGGACTTTATCCGATTCTCCTTGTGGATGTGTCACCTTTGGGGGACTTGGATTCCCTTCGGGAGTTAGTTGTTTCTTTTCTGGACATTAGACAGTGAGGTCTTTTTGGGCTTTGGTTAGGGGTCCTTCCCCGGTGTTGGGAATGCTCTGCATCTCATTCTGGGAAGAAGAGGTCTAGGGGTTTTCCACTCATAGGGTTCAGGTATTGCCATCCAGGTGGCATCCAAGCCCATGTTTTACTGTTCTCTGATTTTGAATCTGAGGTGATGTGGAGGCTTGATGTTGCTCTGTTCGGGTGACTTGTCCTCACTGTTCCCCTTGTGTATAGAGCTCATGGCTAGCTGGACAGCTTGCTCAGCATACTAATGCTCTGTGGCTACTCTGTACTGTAGCAATCCGAGGGTGGCTAGTTTGATCCCCGGCGAGGTCTACTCAGCTTTCCTCCTTTTGAGGTTGTTAAAATGAGCAGCGCCTTGTGTCCCTTAAGGGGGATTAGCCACGCTTTTCAAGCACAATCATGTTCATGTTGCTTGGACGCCTGTTAGCTCTAGTGTCCTTTTATGGCCTTGGCTCTTTGGAGTGTTGGCTCCTGCAAGGGGTGGTCTCTTCCCTTTAGTCGAGACTTGCAAGAGCTTCTTGCTCTTGTTATCCGTGTTATTCTCGATTTTTCCCTGGGAGGGATTTATGTTCCTGGAAGATTCTTTAATCTAATCATTTGTGGGGTCTGGGCTTCTTGTCCTGATCTTCCGGTTGCCGAGGGTTTTACTTGGCATTTTCTCTTTGTGGATCCCGCTGTGGGATGTTACCGGACCTTATAAACCTAGGACTGGCCTGGGGGTTCCAGTTTCCGGGGTACTTGGGCTTAGCCCTTGTTCTGGCTGTTCTGTTTTAAACCTTGGTAACTTCCAAGAAATGTGGAAAAACAGCACACTTGTTTGTTCTGGGACCCTGCATGAAATAATAAAGGTCTTTTATTGAATTTGGAGGCTGGAATCATTCTGTTTTTGCTGTTTTACAACTTAGCCAGATTTACTGAGAGCTGGGGCTCCTAGGGGCTTGTCTTGTGTCGGACGATACTGTTCCCTTTGAACAGCTAACTAATGTGACCTGATGGTGGGCTTTCCTGCCTAGCAAATGGAAGGTTTGCGGTTGCTCATCTGTCACTTTTGCGCCTGGTATGTGTGCTAGCACAATGGTGTTTTAAGGGGTTCTTTCCGTGTTCATCAGTGACGTGGCCTTGTGTCCTCTCGGTTCTTCTTATGAGTTCCTGTCTTTTGGGCAGGTGTTTATCAACGCTCTCCTCTTCTGGGGGCTCATTGTCCTCCTTAGAAGGTGTGGTTCCTTTTTTAGGGGCCTCTCCTGTGTTCGGAAGGTTGGAACAGATGTTTTATCTGGTTCAGGGATTGGGCTGCTCTTTGAGTTCCTTTCCATCTGGGGAACTGCTTGCTCCGCATTGAGACTTAGTTGGGTGACTTTGCTAGATCTCTTTGGGTCTAACGCCTGCTCAATTGTCTTTAGATTGAAGTGGCTGTGTCCATTCTTCCGCCCTTTTGGGGGCCAGTCTTGGGGTTCCTTTCTGTTCCCTTGCTTTCAGATCTGCGGTTGCTTGGACTGGCCCGGCTAGGTGTAGGATCTAAAATCTTTTGTTTATCCTCAGGTCTTGGGGGTGCCAGTGGACCTTTTTTTAGAGGTTCTGTGCCTCTTCCCTTTTGGGATCTGTGAGTAGGTCTGGCAGCCTGGATTGCCTGGAGTGTGTCCTCTGCCTTGGAGGTTGGGCAATCTGCTAGTTTGTTAGGCCGTTTTTTTCCTTATGGAGAGTGTTTTCTCTGTGTCTTCCTACGGATGGCAGCGTGTTACTGGACTCAGATGTTTATCTTTCTGAGTTTGCTACTTGTAAATTTTCTGTTTGCTCAGTCTCTGAGTTCTGACGTTTTGAGGACTTTGTCTTCAGCTGTCTTTTCGGTGCTGTTGCACGATATTTGGGAGATGTTTCTTCTCCTTGGTGATGCCCGGTTGCTCCTTGTGGGTTGGGCGTCGTCTCCCCTTGTTCTCGGGATCCATTCGGGTCTCTGTGGTTTTGGCCATCTTTTGAAGGGGGCTTTTCCTTTATTGGTTTTTACTGTACCTTTTGGGTATCCCTTTGGTTCACCCTTGTCCTCTCCCTTTTGGGGATTTTGGTACTGTACTAGTAAGGGTTGTTTGGGGACCGACTGCTGGGCGGCGGTTCTCCTGGAGGAGTGCTGGCTCAGTGAGTCTGCTTTGCGGTCTCTAATTAGGCCTTTGGATTATCTGCGGGTCTGTTTCCTTGGGGCCTTTTCCTTCTAGTTTATTTGCCCGGCTCCAACGAAGCGGGGTTTGGTTGTATTTTTTTCAGGCCTGGTGCACTCAGAATGGGCCGCCTATTGTACCCTCCCATTTTTGCATTCAGTGTCCTCTATAGCTTGGGTATTGTTTTCCCAAAAGTAATGAATGCAGCTGTGGACTCTTTCCGTTTATGAAGAAAAACTTATATTATGCTTACCTTATTTTTTATTCTTCTGGCACCTTTTCACCCTGGTATTCTTCTACTGTTCCTTGTTCCTCGGCAGAATGACTGGGGAATGAGGGAAGTGGGAGGAGTATTTAAGCCTTTGGCTGGGATGTCTTTGCCTCCTCCTGGGGGCCAGGTTCTTATTTCCCAAAAGTAATGAATGCAGCTGTGGACTCTTCCCATCTGAAGAAAAGAAAATTATCAGGTAAGCATAATTTAAGTTATTCACTCATAACTTCTCATTGTAACCTTTCCTTTCAGCATGACGAGAGTATCCGAAGGCACATGGAGCAGATTGAGCAAAGAAAAGAAAAAGCAGCTGAGCTGAGCAGCGGAAGACACTCTAATACAGACTATGCTCCAAAACTCACACCGTATGAGCGAAAGAAGCAGTGTTCTCTGTGCAGTGTGACAGTGAGTGATGCCAAGTACTGTTTAATCTGTGTCATCTGCTTTTGCATTAAAAGGACGGTAAAAATCAAAATTCAACTTTTATAATTCAAATAGAGCATGCAGATTTAAACAACATCCTATTTAAATGTATTATCAAATCTGCTCTGTTCCCCTGGCATCCCTTAAAGGGACCCTAAACACCTGTCTTCTAATAATCCCTAAAACCTACTTTTTCTTAATAATAAAAAAATAATAATCACTGCTGTCTTTTCTCCAACATTGGT
Organism: Bombina bombina; assembly: GCF_027579735.1. Classification (NCBI taxonomy): domain Eukaryota; kingdom Metazoa; phylum Chordata; class Amphibia; order Anura; family Bombinatoridae; genus Bombina; species Bombina bombina. The sequence continues at coordinate 470,452,472 of NC_069504.1, read as the reverse complement.
GTGTCCGGTCCACGGCGTCATCCATTACTTGTGGGATATTCTCCTCCCCTACAGGGAAAGGCAAGGAGAGCACACAGCAAGAGCTGTCCATATAGCTCCCCCTCTGGCTCCGCCCCCCAGTCATTCTCCTTGCCGCTCTGAAAAGAGGGAACTTTCAGACCAATTCTGGATTTAAAAATTCTAAACAAATTTCTCAGAGTTCCATCGTTCAAAATGGAAACCATTCGAACAATTTTACCTACAATCCAGGAGGGTCAATATATGACTACCGTGGATTTAAAGGATGCGTATCTACATATTCCTATCCACAAAGATCATCATCAGTTCCTAAGGTTCACCTTTATGGACAAACATTATCAGTTCGTGGCTCTCCCATTCGGACTAGCCACTGCTCCCAGAATTTTCACAAAGGTGCTCGGGTCCCTTCTAGCAGTTCTAAGACCAAGGGGCATTGCAGTGGCACCTTATCTGGACGACATTCTAATTCAAGCGTCGTCTCTTTCCAAGGCAAAGGCTCATACAGACATTGTTCTAGCCTTTCTCAGATCTCACGGGTGGAAGGTGAACGTAGAAAAGAGTTCCCTGTCTCCGTCGACAAGAGTTCCCTTTTTGGGAACAATAATAGATTCTTTTGAAATGAAGATCTTCCTGACAGAAGTCAGAGAGTCAAAGCTTCTAAACGCTTGTCAAGTTCTTCTCTCTATTCTGCAGCCTTCCATAGCTCAGTGCATGGAAGTAGTAGGGTTGATGGTTGCAGCAATGGACATAGTTCCTTTTGCTCGAAGTCATCTAAGACCATTACAACTGTGCATGCTCCAGTAGACAGGATCACCTGTCTCAGGGAATGAGTTTCTGCAGACCAAAGTGGGTCATTGTCACGACCGACGCCAGTCTATCAGGCTGGGGCGCGGTCTGGGATTCCCTGAAAACTCAGGGTTTATGGTCTCGGGAAGAGTCTCTTCTCCCGATCAACATCCTGGAACTGAGAGCGATATTCAATGCTCTCCGGGCTTGGCCTCATCTAGCGAAGGCCGGATACATAAGATTCCAGTCAGATAACATGACGACTGTAGCTTACATCAACCATCAGGGAGGAACAAGGAGTTCCTTGGCGATGAGAGAGGTATCCAATATCATCAAATGGGCGGAGGATCACTCCTGCCACCTATCTGCAATCCACATCCCGGGAGTAGACAACTGGGAGGCGGATTATCTGAGTCGTCAGATTTTCTATCCGGGGGAGTGGGAACTCCACCCGGAGGTGTTTGCCCAGTTGACTCAATTATGGGGCATTCCAGACATGGATCTGATGGCGTCTCGTCAGAACTTCAAGGTTCCTTGCTACGGGTCCAGATCCAGGGATCCCAAGGCCACTCTAGTGGATGCATTAGTGGCGCCTTGGTCGTTCAACCTAGCTTATGCGTTTCCACCGTTCCCTCTCCTTCCCAGGCTTGTAGCCAGGATCAAACAGGAGAAGGCCTTGGTGATTCTGATAGCTCCTGTGTGGCCGCGCAGGACTTGGTATGCAGACCTGGTGAATATGTCATCGGCTCCACCATGGAAGCTACCTTTGAGACAGGATCTTCTAGTACAAGGTCCATTCGAACATCCACATCTAATTTCTCTGCAGCTGACTGCTTGGAAATTGAACGTTTGATTTTATCCAAGCGTGGGTTTTCAGATTCAGTGATAGATACTCTGGTCCAAGCCAGAAAACCTGTGTCTAGAAAGATTTACCACAAAATATGGAAAAGATATATCTGTTGGTGTGAATCCAAGGGATTCTCCTGGAGTAAGATTAAAATTCCTAAGATCCTCTCCTTTCTCCAAGAAGGTTTGGATAAGGGATTGTCAGCGAGTTCTCTAAAAGGACAGATTTCTGCATTATCTGTCTTGTTATACAAACGACTGGCAGCTGTGCCAGAGGTACAAGCTTTTGTACAGGCTTTGGTCAGAATCAAACCTGTTTACAGACCCTTGACTCCTCCTTGGAGTCTAAATTTAGTTCTTTCAGTTCCTCAGGGGGTTCCGTTTGAACCCTTACATTCCATAGATATCAAGTTGCTATCTTGGAAAGTTCTGTTTTTGGTTGCTATTTCTTCTGCTAGAAGAGTTTCTGAATTATCTGCTTTGCAGTGTTATCCACCCTATCTGGTGTTCCATTCAGATAAGTTTATTTTGCGTACCAAGCCTGGTTTTCTTCCAAGAGTTGTTTCCAACAAGAATATTAACCAGGAAATAGTTGTTCCTTCTCTGTGCCCGAATCCAGTTTCAAAGAAGGAACGTTTGTTACACAATTTAGATGTAGTCCGTGCTTTAAAGTTCTATTTAGAAGCAACAAAGAATTTTAGACAAACCTCATCCTTGTTTGTCGTTTACTCTGGTAAGAGGAGAGGACAAAAAGCTATTGCTACCTCTCTTTCTTTCTGGCTGAAAAGCATTATCCGATTGGCTTATGAGACTGCAGGACGGCAGCCTCCTGAACAAATCACAGCTCACTCCACTAGGGCTGTGGCTTCCACATGGGCCTTCAAGAACGAGGCTTCTGTTAATCATATATGTAAGGCAGCGACTTGGTCTTCTCTGCACACTTTTGCCAAATTTTACAAATTTGATATTTTTGCTTCTTCGGAGGCTGTTTTTGGGAGAAAGGTTTTGCAAGCCGTGGTGCCCTCTGTTTAGGTAACCTGATTTGCTCCCTCCCTTCATCCGTGTCCTAAAGCTTTGGTATTGGTTCCCACAAGTAATGGATGACGCCGTGGACCGGACACACCAATGTTGGAGAAAACAGAATTTATGCTTACCTGATAAATTACTTTCTCCAACGGTGTGTCCGGTCCACGGCCCGCCCTGGTTTTTTAATCAGGTTTGAAATTTTTTTATTTTTCTTTATACACTACAGTCACCACGGCACCCTATAGTTTCTCCTTTTTCTCCTAACCGTCGGTCGAATGACTGGGGGGCGGAGCCAGAGGGGGAGCTATATTTACAGCTCTTGCTGTGTGCTCTCCTTGCCTTTCCCTGTAGGGGAGGAGAATATCCCACAAGTAATGGATGACGCCGTGGATCGGACACACCATTGAAGAAAGTAATTTATCAGGTAAGCATAAATTCTGTTTTTTATATGTTCCTCTTACCCCAAACTGTTGATGGAGATTGTTTTGAAGTACAGCATTGATCCAGTGCTTGATTCTCCTATGTAAGCTGCCATATTGTAAAGTACGTTTCAGTAGCACAGTAGTCACATGCTCATGATGCAGTCACGTGACAAACACACAGCTACATTACATATACTTAGAGGCTCACATCTGTTTGCAGAGTGTGAGCTGCAGTGACTAAAGATAGAGATTTATTAGTCAGAGTATAAATGTATTTCCCCTTTTATGTATATACACATATTATGCAGCAGAACTTAAATAAAATGCTTATTAAGTACTGTTTCTAAGTTTCTAAAACAGGTTTATACTTGAAACTGCCCACAAGTTTTATGTTGTAAGAAAAGCCGTTTGCAGTGCTCTGTACTATAACACAAGAGCTTAGATACTATTCTGCCATTGTATCAAAGCTCTTGTGTTTGTGATATCCATCGGATTCTGTGACCCACATGCGCACATTGCGTTTGCAAAATCCGTTGACAGGCCCAGCTGTTCTGTCGGATTTTGAACCAGTCACGTGTGCGTTTATGAATGTAGTGACTTCACAGTTGCACATTCTGTCGGGTCGCAGATTTCGGCATGACAGCGGCAGCCCAGCACTGCAAATGGCTTTTCTTACAACATAAAACTTGTGGGCAGTTTCAAGTATAAAACTGTGGGGGAGTTAGAAACATAAAAACAGTACTTAATAAGCGTTTTATTTTAAGTTCTGCTGCATAATATGTGTATATACATAAATGGGGAAATACATTTATACTCTGACTAATAAATCTGTATCTTCAGTCACTGCAGCTCACACTCTGCAAACAGATGTGAGCCTCTAAGTATATGTAATGTAGCTGTGTGTTTGTCACGTGACTGCATCATGAGCATGTGACTACTGTGCTACTGAAACGTACGTTACAATATGACAGCTTACATAGGAGAATCAAGCACTGTACTTCAAAACAATCTCTTTCAACAGTTTGGGGTAAGAGAAGCAGATAAAATAGACAGCAGTGATTATTTTATTTTTATTAATGAAAAAGTAGGTTTTAGCAATTTTCATCCGCTGTAATATGTCCCTTTAAGATTAAGCCGAAATGGGCTCATAGGACTTCTTTAACACTCTATGGCAGCAGTGTATGCAACTTCGTATGACATTTAGAAGTTAATTGGAGAGTTGTTTAAAATGAGAGGCTGTATCTGAATCATGAAAGTTTCATTTTGACATTACTGTCCCTTTTAAGATCTCTATTTACACGTCATGGTGTATTTATTAAGCCCTCTCGCTGTAGATTTGCTTGCAAGAAGGAGCGTATAGTTACTGCTCAGCGTGAATCTAACATTTGTTTTCTGTTATTAAAGCAATTGTGTATGTGTATATCTACTGATACATAGTTACAGTGGAAATGTTGCACCCATGATACTGCACAAGCATGTAACTGATGGTATTTAATACTCATTGCTATGTAATTGTTTAGCATAAAACTATTAGCGTCTTCTGTGTTTTGTTGCTTGATTTCCCTATAAATTACTGCTCTGAATTCCTGCCTTCTAGGTTATCATAGATCTTGTATTTTTAAGTATAAGTATTTGTAATTTAATTTAAATTTTTATGCATTTTGTTACTTATGATATTAACTGATTTTGGCTCCTTGCCTTGGTATTTTTTTTTTTTTAAACTATCCTTAATATTTTCAAAGCATTGCTATAAAAGAATACAATCAGGCTTTATGAAATAAAATTCATTTGGAGGAATATTTTCTTTGAACCTTGCCTACTATAAGGAATGAGTTGTTAGCGAGTATTGGAGGCAGCACTTCACAGTCTGCTCCTAATCTTCACTTTATGAAAGACAATGCCTTTCTTTTGAGAAGTTTGTGCATCCATAGCTATTTATACATATTATATCCAGCAGTACCTTCATTATATGGCTTCATTTCACTTCTTTTAGTTAATATTGCATTATATATGAATTTTCATTCACTTTTTTGTGAACTAGAACCTTACTCTAAAACATATGCTTTGCTCACTGCGTATTTTGTGTAACATGACGTTCCCTTCAGAGATATTTCACTCCCAGTGTTTCATGTTACTTTCTTTTTCCATTCAAACACATACAATCATTCACAAATTCTCTAATACTTCTATTTAACATTTTGTTTAACAACTGCTTCCTCTGAACCTGAGTGTTTTTTTATACAAGTGAGTAAATTATTAGTGAAAATAATTAAATTCAATCTTTGTGGTCATTGCTAATCACTAATGATTCGACTAATTGTTTAACTCCATATACTTTCCATGTAGGCTTCACCAACATGTGTGTAGATGAACAACGCCACACATTGTGTGAACTCTGAATGCAATGTTCCCTTTATATTTTCCTTTCATACAGGTGGTGAGAGCCCATGATCCATTATTCCTGGGAATTACTCTTTCTTACCACTAGGAGGAGGCAAATATTTGCAAACCCCAAGAACTCTTTAAGATCCCTTCCACCTCACAGGTACCTCTGTCTTTACTTTTCCTCTGCTGAAGGTGGTTAATAGAAGATATGTATTTGAAATTAGAGAGAGGGGTTCTCAGTCTATATTGAGTACAGTGCTTGTCAGAGGGATGTATATGGGGTATGGTTTGTGGCTTCTTTTTCAACTAATATGAAATCTGTCACAGACCCTCCATACTTGGTTGCAGAGACTTGTCTTTTGCCTCATTCTATGTATCTACAATATACTCATATTCCATAACCTGAATTGTGGGAAACTGCTCCTCCGGTTGATAGGGCCATTTTCTTTCCTAAGATATAGTGAGTCCACAATGTCATCAATTACTAGTGGGAATATCACTCCTGGCCAGCAGGAGGAGAAGAAGAGCACCACAGCAAAGCTGTTAAGTGTCACTCCCCTACCCACAATCCTCAGTTATTCTCTTTTCCTTGGTGCATGGAGGAGGCAAAGTTTTGGTGTCTGAAGAAATTTGGATTTCTTTTACTTTTTTTTTATTTTACTTATTTAAGGACTTGTGAAATGTTATCACTCGATAGTGTTGAGAGTATCTTCTTCGCTATGAGGGTCTGTATATGAGGGGTGTTTAAATAATACTCAATGCCCTTACTTTCACTAAGAAAGCAATGCATGTCACAAATTGAATGTGTATTGGAGATATCGGCTCTGAAAGTGCGCTCTTTGTTAAAAGCACGGTTCTCTCCTTAGACCAATTTTGTATCTCCCTCTTCTATCTTCCATTCCTAGTCGGAGCGGTGCTGACCGTTTTTCTCTTTTAGTCGGTGTGAAAGCAGGGTTGTATTAGCAATCTCAGCCGCTGTTTGGATTTGCGCTCTTGATAAAATGTACAGGCACCATCTTTCTGAGTTACGAGAAAGGAGTGGCTCCATTTTCAGCAGGTTGCTGAAGCTGGTCACATGACACCGCCCTCTTCTCCGTCTCAGGTTACGGACAGTAGAGAACGGAGCAGTGTTGTTGACTACTGCCACCAAATGTTATAGTCTCTATAGTTGAAGGGGCTATTGTTCAAGTGTAAAAACGTTTGAGACCTGTGTGGTTTAACGGTTATGGAGAAAACTTTCTTACGGTCTATTAAAGTGACAGTGCAGAAAGATCTGCTTATATAATATTTATTTTTTTATCATACTTTGGAACAGGGATTTTGTTCCTGTGTATTATTGCTTCTTATGTCCCACACCAGTTTTATATGACTTAAAGTGACAACACAATTTTTGTGTTGTTTCTATGTGTTTTGTTCACGGATCTAGAATTCTGTTTCTATGGACATACGTCTGCTCTGCCTTGAATTAAAAAAATATTTTTTGAGTCTCTCAGTATGATCCTGTTTAGGCAATGTCACAGTTTTCTCCTTAAGCGTCCCAAGCCTTTATGGTGTCACATGCAGTGCCCTACGGTTCCTCTTAATCTCCTGGAGGAGTGTATTTGCCTGCAGATTTGGCAGCTCAGGTATCCTCTGCGGTATCTGCAGATTTATCTGCTTTTCCTTTCCTACAGGGAAAACGAAAGAGGACATTTAAAGATTCAGATTGTAAGGTTTCTGCTCTATATTCTACTACACAGGTTGCTCTCTCTCTTCTGGGGAAGAGGATTCGCAGGTAGCTTCTGAGGGTGAAATCTCAGATTTGGACAGTATAATTCCTTCATCTGATGCTGAAGTGGTCTCCTTTAGATGTATGCTTGAACACCTTGTGTATTGTTAAAGGAGGTTTTAGCTACTTGGACGACACCGATACCCCTGTCTTTGTCAACCCGTGGAAGTTTTGAAATGTTCTATGTTTTATAATGTCCTTCCTATGAGGAAGGATCTCTAGAAGTGCTATGGATTTTCACAGGAATTGGAGAAGCTAGGGATACCTTCCTCCCTGTCTCCTGTCTTTTAAAGGATTTTAAACTCCATTAAAATGCACGGCGCCTTAAGTAGAAGGAAGTATTTCTACTATGACTCAGAGAATTTCGATCCCTATAGAGAATAGATGCTCCTTTACGGATTCATGGATAAGAAGCTGGAGGTTTATTTAATCATCTGGAGAAATTCCTTGTCTTATTGGACTTGCTGTGCTAGACCACAGGGCATTGTGGTTGAAATATTGGTCAGCTGGGAAGCCTACCTGTGGCTTAGTGGTACAGCCTCAGCTTTATAGCACTGCAGATGCAGGTTCAATATCTAATTGACCAAGATATGTGCCAACCGTGGCCATATTTGGAATATATTTAATGTTTCCTCCAAGTCCAAGCTTCTGGCGCTTCCTTACAAGGATGAGATCTTGTTTGGACCTTTGTCTTGCAGATTTATCCTCTGACTTTACATGTGGAAAAAGGTATTTTCTACCACACATCAAGATTTCTTCCTCTTACCTCTCTCTACAGTCTACTGTTCGGCCCACAGCAAGCTCTAGTGGTCCGGTAGATAGCTTAGCCGTTTTGTAACCAGAGGGTTGGGATTTGAATCCAGCTACAGCTGACTTTCCCTTTACTTTTCAATGGCTCCATGTATGGAGGTAATTGGTCTGATGGTTCCATGGACCTTATCCATTTTCTCGAGTCCATTTGAGAGCTCTGCAGTTATGCATGTTCAGTCAATGGAGTGGTGACCATTCGGATCTCTCTCAGAGTTCTGTCTCAGGGCACATGTTTCCTGAGACATTCCTGGGTGATTGTGACCACGAACGCCAGCCTCCAGGGCTAAGGAGCAGTCTGGACTTTAAAGGAGCAAGGACTCATCAACATTTTGGAGTTGAGAGTGATTTTCAATGCTCTGAGGGCTTGTACTCAGTTGTCTTTAGCCAGGTTTTTCAGGTTCCAGTCGGACAATATCACCTATCTGGCTTACATCAACCACTAGGGAGGAACTTGGGGTTCCTTAGCCTTGAAGGAGGTGGCTAGGTTTGTTCAGTGGGCGGAAGCTCACAATTGCTGTCTATCTGCCATCCACATTCCAGAAGGGGTCAACTGGGAAGCGGACTTCCTGAGCAGACAGACTTTTCTTCCGGGGAGTGGGTTCTCCAGGTTCACCCTCAAATGGGGTGGGGGGGGGAACAGAGTTGAGTTTGAGTCAGGTCAGGATTCCTAGGATTTTGTCCTTTATCCAAGAAGGTCTGGAGAAGAGTTTGTTACACAACGTCTGGCAGATGTGCCATATGTTTATTTCTTTTGTCAGGCCCTGGTCAGAATCAGGCCTGTGTTTAAGTCTGTTGCTCCTCCTTGGAGCCTTAACCTTGTTCTTAAAGTTTTGCAGCAGGCTCCCTTTGAGCCTCTGCATTCCATAGATATTAAGTTATTATCTTGGAAGTTTTTGTATCTATTCTGCTCGGAGAGTTTTGGAACTCTAGGCTTTGCAGTATGATTCGCCTTATCTTATCCTTCTTGCTGATAAGGCAGATATTAGTTTGAAGTTGGGTATTATACAAAGATATAACAGTTAATATCCTTAAATCCCAATGTTTGACTCTCTCTGACTCTCTGACCTCTCCAAGAAGGTCTGGAGAAGAGTTTGTTACACAACGTCTGGCAGATGTGCCATATGTTTATTTCTTTTGTCAGGCCCTGGTCAGAATCAGGCCTGTGTTTAAGTCTGTTGCTCCTCCTTGGAGCCTTAACCTTGTTCTTAAAGTTTTGCAGCAGGCTCCCTTTGAGCCTCTGCATTCCATAGATATTAAGTTATTATCTTGGAAGTTTTTGTATCTCTTCTGCTCGGAGAGTTTTGGAACTCTAGGCTTTGCAGTATGATTCGCCTTATCTTATCCTTCTTGCTGATAAGGCAGATATTAGTTTGAAGTTGGGTATTATACAAAGATATAACAGTTAATATCCTTAAATCCCAATGTTTGACTCTCTCTGACTTGGTGGTTAGACCACCATCGTATAGTTCAAGGGGCCTCTTTTTTTCGTCCAACCTGGACTGTAATCACAACAGATGCAAGTATTTCAGGTTGGGGAGCTGTCTGGGGATCTCTGACAGCACAAGGGGTTTGGAAACCTCAAGAGGTGAGGTTACCAATCAATATTTTAGAACTCCGTGCTATTTTCAGGGCTCTTCAGGTTTGGCTTCTGTTGAAGAGAGAATCATTCATTTGTTTTCAGACAGACAATATCACAACTGTGGCATATGTCAATCATCAGGGTGGGACTCACAGTCACCTACCTATGAAAGAAGTATCTCTGATACTTTCTTGGGCGGAATCCAGCTCTTGTCTAATTTGTGTGGTACATATCCCAGGTGTAGACAATTGGGAAGCGGATTATCTCAACCTTCAGACTTTACATCCGGGGGAGTGGTCTCTCCATCCAGATGTGTTTTTTCAGATTGTTCAGATGTGGGGTCTTCCAAAAATAGATCTGATGGCCTCCCATCTAAACAAGAAACTTCCCAGGTACCTGTCAAGGTCCAGGGATCCTCAGGCGGAGTCAGTGGATGCGTTGAAAGTTCATTGGTTTTACCAACCTGCCTATATCTTTCCGCTTCTAGTTCTTCTTCCAAGAGTGATCTCCAAGATCATCAGGGAACAATTGTTTCTGGTAGCACCAGCATGGTCTCACAGGTTTTGGTATGCGGATCTTGTCTGGATGTCCAGTTGCCAACCTTGGCCACTTCCGTTAAGACCAGACCTTCTGTCTCAAGGACTGTTTTTCCATCAGGATCTCAAATCGTTAAATTTGAAGGTATGCAAATTGAACGCCTAGTGCTTAGTCATAGAGGTTTCTCTGACTCAGTGATTGATACTACGTTACAGGCTAGTAAATATGTTTCTAGGAAGATTTATTATCGAGTTTGGAAGACTTATATTTCATGGTGTTCTCATAAATTCTCCTGGCATTCTTTTAGAATTCCTAGAATTTTACAGTTGCTTCAGGATGGTTTGGATAAAGGTTTGTCTGCAAGTTCCTTGAAGGGATAAATCTCTGCTCTTTCTGTTTTATTTCACAGAAAGATTGCTAAGCTTCCTGATATTCACTGTTTTGTGCAGGCTTTGGTCCGTATCAAGCCTGTCATTAAATCAATCTCTCCTCTTTGGAGTCTTAATTTGGTTTTGAAGGCTTTACAGGCTCCTCCTTTTGAGCCTATGCATTCTTTGGATATTAAACTACTTTCTTGGAAAGCGTTCCTTTTGGCTAACTCTTCTGCTAGAAGAGTTTCCAAGCTATCTGCTCTTTCTTGTGAGTCACCTTTTCTGATTTTCCATCAGGATAAGGCAGTTTTGCGGACTTCATTTAAGTTCTTACCTAAAGTTGTGAATTCTATCAACATTAATAGGGAAATTTTTGTTCCCTCTTTGTGTCTTAATCCTAAGAATTCTTTGGAGAGATCCTTACATTCTCTGGATGTTTTATGAGCTTTGATATATTATGTTAAAGCTACTAAAGATTTGTTGTCTTTTCTGGTAATAGGAAAGGTTAGAAAGCATCCTGGTTAAAGCTTTTGATTCATCAGGCTTATTTGGAGTCGGGTGAGGCCCCGCCTCAGAAAATCACAGCTCATTCTACTAGATTCTACCGTTTTGATGTATTTGCCTCTTCGGAAGCAGTTTTTGGTAGAAAAGTTCTTCAGGCAGCTGTTTCAGTTTGATTCCTCTGCTTATGTTTTAAGTTTTTTCTTTTCAATTATGAGAAAAACTTATTTTTTTGGATGTGGATTTAATTTTTTCAGCGGAAAATGGCTGTTTTTATTTTTATCCCTCCCTCTCTAGTGACTCTTCTGTGGAGTACTACATCTTGGGTATTACTATCCCATACGTCTTTAGCTCATGGACTCTTGCCAATTACATGAAAGAAAACATAATTTATGTAAGAACTTACCTGATAAATTAATTTCTTTCATATTGGCAAGGGTCCATGAGACCCACCCTTTTTATGGTGGTTATGTTTTTTTGTATAAAGCACAATTATATTTTGAGTTCCTTTTTTTGATGCTTTTTACTCCTTTTTCTATCACCCCACTACTTGGCTATTTGTTAAACTGAATTGTGGGTGTGGTGAGGGGTGTATTAATAGGCATTTTGAGGTTTGGGAAACTTTGCCCCTCCTAGTAGGATTGTATATCCCATACGTCACTAGCTGGATAAATTATGTTTTTCTGGAGGTTAGATGGTTAATGCTGGGGTTTTTCCTGTTAGAACCTTCAATTTCTATTTTCCCTTCAGTTGCTCTTTGCATAGAGGTGTCAGATCGTATGCTTGTGGCCTTGGTTGTTATTCTGTCTATTCGCTTTTCTATGATCTTTCTTAACTTTGTATTCTTTACAATGATACAGGGTTCTGTCTCTGTTGTCTCTGACAATCCATTTGCTTTTCAGAACAAGTTTGTTTCTGTCTTAGTGGCTGAACTATTAGCTCTTTATGTTGGGGGCTTCTTTTTGTTCATGCTTCTTGATCTGTAATCTACATATTCAATGGTTGGGGACCATCTGTGAGTTTCAGAAGGGCATAAGGAGTTTGGTCTCCTCGGAGGCGAGGTTACCTATTAATATTTTTATCTCCATTCATTATTTATGGCCTTTCAGGATTGGTATATTTTTAATAGAATCTTTTCTCTGTTTTCTGATTGGATTATATTACATCTGTATCTTATGTCTTATCATCAGGGGGGAATTTGAGTTCCCTACTAATGAGGATAGTATTTTAAATTTCCTGGGTAGGAATTTTCTTCTGCTATTCTAGGACTGAATAGCTGGAAGAAGTTTTTGCTCAGTCTTCAGTTTTTTTCCACCTGGAATAGCGGTATCTTCATTTGGTTATGTTCCATCAAACTGTAGTACTTTTGGGTCACTCGGATAATATCTCTGATAGCTTCCTGCTTCAATCTCGTTTTTACCAGGTACTGTGTAGGTCCAGGGATCTTTGAACTCTGTTTGTGGATGCTCTAGTCGTTCAGTGGTTATATTGGTTAGCCAATATATTTCTACCTCTGTTTTTTTTTTTTTTGTCAGGATTACTCAGGGAAAAGCTTTGGTGGTTCTGTTTACTCCATCTTGTCCCTGCAGTATTTGGTTTACATATCTGGGTCAGATGTCCAGTTTCATTCCTTGGCTGCTTCTTTGCATCCAGATCTTCTATTTAAGTCCTTTCTATCAGGAATCTAGTTCTCTGGACTTGATGGTTTGGAGATTCAATTAGATAATTATTAGTTTATTATTAGTTTCTGAGTTTCTTTTTCAGGCTTGTTAGTATGTTATTTAAAGGTCTGGAAGGCCTTTATTTATTGATTTTCTTTATCCAGTTCTGACTATATTCTTAGGTTAGTTTGGATAAGAGTTTATCTGCATGTTCTTTAAAAGGTCACTTTTCTTTCCTTTTTTTTATGTTCTGTAAGAAGATTGCTAATCTTTCACATACATTAGATCAATTATTAAGAAATTATAACAAACGATACTTAGTAGAAAACAACTATAACTTGTAACAACACTTATGATCCTATGTTGGGAAATACAGTTTATAACATGTAGTGGGGATCGACTTGGGGAGTAACATGAATGAACACAAAACAGGGAAAAGTCGGTATGTTAATGATACATGCATTTGAATAAAATGGGATTTTTTGATGTGTTGATACTTTACAAGTTCAATATGTGGGGAATATTTACATATCCCACAATGATATTATATCTAACATTGTTGCAATCGATTCAAGTTATTCTTATATTTCTATGTTATACATTTGCAGCTCCTATAACGATATAAGTATGTTTCTATTTATTCTGCTTTTTAGATAGTTTAACAATATCCTTTCTGATTGGGTGAACAGAAGGAGTGTCATAATGGCCACTTGTGATTGGTTAGTTTGTATATAAAAGCTAGTGCTTCCATTCCAGTAACAGGTGCCTGATGAAACAGCTAGTATAGCTGAGAAACGCGTTGTTAGTTATTTTATACACTTTGGGTGAGTGCCTTTCACCCTTAGTTTTTATACTTAGTTTTTTAATAAATTTATTTGAATATACTGAAAGCCTGTGCTTGTTTTTCTTCTTTCCGGAGCTGACACTGGGAGTTTGTGTCCATCTTTCCCTGGCCTGGGAACAGTGAGCTGGGACACTGCAAGATCCCAGTAGGCTCTACTCAGTACAAGTGGGTGCTGCCTATTTTATGAGTATAATACCTACTCAAGACTTTTGTATTCTCTTATGACCATTACAGTATTTCACTAGGAGGGCTGTTTCCTTGTGATTTTTTTTCACAGAATCCTTGTCCTGGTTTTGGTTTTGGGCCTGGGAGCAGTGAGCTGGAACACTGGTAATTTTCCAGTAAGCCTGACTCAACACAAGTGGGTGCTGCCACTTTTGTGAGTATAATACCAACTAAAGATTCTTGTGTATATATCCCCACCTTGTCATCACAGTAATATACTAGGAGGCGCCCTCTGTTTTGTTATCTCTATTCACAGATTCTTCTCTTCAATCTTTCTGTCATTCTTGGTTCAGTCCTAGCCTGGCCTAGAATTAAGCCTGCTATTTTTCATTTTCTTTGTCTTCTTGGAACCTTTATATTGGTCTTGAGGTTTTTGCAGGTTTCTCCCTTTGAGCCTGTGTCGATATTAACTTCTTTCCAGAAGTTTTTTGTTTCATTTAGCTATTTCTTATGATAGATGTTCTTTTCTTTATTTCTTTTCTCCTTATTTTATTTATAATAAGTTGATGCTTTCTGACTTTATTTTAGTTGGGGCTTTGTTGTTCCTTCTTAATGTCTTATTTCCATAGAATTATTCTGAGTGGCCTATTTATTTTGGATTCAGTTAGAGCTTTGCAGGGTTTTGTTGACACTACTAAGGTTTTTCAGACAACATTTTAGTTTGTTTGTTCCTTTTTCTGGTTATATGTCCTTTTTTTCTACTGTTTCTTTGGCTTCTTGGTTGAAACTCTTGATTTATACAGTTTTATTGGAGGCAGGTAAGCCTCCATCCAGATGGTTTTATGTTCTTTCTTTCAGTTACCTTTTCTTGTTTTTCTGATTGTTTTATCAGTAGACAAATTTCTCTAGTTAGTTATTTGGTCTTACTTGCTTATTTTTTCTACCTTTCTAATGTTTTGCATCTTCTGTGACAGCCTTTGGTAGGTTATTCTTCAGGCAGTTGTTTCAGGTTAATTTGTCTAACCTGTTGTTTACTTTTTATTGCCTTTTTAAAGCAACTTTCTAATTTACTCCTATTATCAAATTTTCTTCATTCTCTTGGTATCTTTATTTGAAATGCAAAAATGTAAGTTTAGATGCCGGCCCATTTTTGGTGAACAACCTGGGTTGTTCTTGCTGATTGGTGGATAAATTCATCCACCAATAAAAAAGTGCTGTCCAGAGTTCTGAATCATTAAAAAAGCTTAGATGCCTTCTTTTTTAAATAAAGATAGCAAGAGAACGTATAAAAATTGATAATAGGAGTAAATTAGAAAGTTGCTTAAAATTGCATGCTGCATCTGAATAACGCAAGAAAAAAATTTGGGTTCAGTGTCCCTTTAACCCCTTAATGACCGGACCATTTTTCAATTTTCTTACCCTTAATGACAATGGCTATTTTTGCATTTCTGCAATGTTTGTGTTTAGCTGTAATTTCCCTCTTACTCATTTACTGTACCCACACATATTATATACTGTTTTCTCCAACATAGGTGTGTCCGGTCCACGGCGTCATCCTTACTTGTGGGATATTCTCTTCCCCAACAGGAAATGGCAAAGAGCCCAGCAAAGCTGGTCACATGATCCCTCCTAGGCTCCGCCTTCCCTGTCATTCTCTTTGCCGTTGTACAGGCAACATCTCCACGGAGATGGCTTAGAGTTTTTTTTAGACTCCTTAGAAATGAGGATTTTTCTGACAGAGGCCAGAAAATCAAAACTTCTAAACTCTTGTCAAATACTTCATTCTGTTCCTCTTCCTTCCATAGCGCAGTGCATGGAAGTAATAGGTTTGATGGTAGCGGCAATGGACATAGTTCCTTTTGCGCGAATTCATCTAAGACCATTACAACTGTGCATGCTCAGTCAGTGGAATGGGGACTATACAGACTTGTCTCCGACGATACAAGTAGATCAGAGGACCAGAGATTCACTCCGTTGGTGGCTGTCCCTGGACAACCTGTCACAGGGGATGAGCTTCCGCAGACCAGAGTGGGTCATTGTCACGACCGACGCCAGTCTGGTGGGCTGGGGCGCGGTCTGGGGACCCCTGAAAGCTCAGGGTCTTTGGTCTCGGGAAGAATCTCTTCTCCCGATAAATATTCTGGAACTGAGAGCGATATTCAATGCTCTCAAGGCTTGGCCTCAGCTAGCAAAGGCCAAGTTCATACGGTTTCAATCAGACAACATGACGACTGTTGCGTACATCAACCATCAGGGGGGAACAAGGAGTTCCCTGGCGATGGAAGAAGTGACCAAAATCATTCAATGGGCGGAGACTCACTCCTGCCACTTGTCTGCAATCCACATCCCAGGAGTGGAAAATTGGGAAGCGGATTTTCTGAGTCGTCAGACATTTCATCCGGGGGAGTGGGAACTCCATCCGGAAATCTTTGCCCAAATTACTCAATTGTGGGGCATTCCAGACATGGATCTGATGGCCTCTCGTCAGAACTTCAAGGTTCCTTGCTACGGGTCCAGATCCAGGGATCCCAAGGCGACTCTAGTAGATGCACTAGTAGCACCTTGGACCTTCAAACTAGCTTATGTATTCCCGCCGTTTCCTCTCATCCCCAGGCTGGTAGCCAGGATCAATCAGGAGAGGGCATCGGTGATCTTGATAGCTCCTGCGTGGCCACGCAGGACTTGGTATGCAGACCTGGTGAATATGTCATCGGCTCCACCATGGAAGCTACCTTTGAGACGAGACCTTCTTGTTCAAGGTCCTTTCGAACATCCGAATCTGGTCTCACTCCAACTGACTGCTTGGAGATTGAACGCTTGATCTTATCAAAGCGAGGGTTCTCAGATTCTGTCATTGATACTCTTGTTCAGGCCAGAAAGCCTGTAACTAGAAAAATTTACCACAAAATATGGAAAAAATATATCTGTTGGTGTGAATCTAAAGGATTCCCTTGGGACAAGGTAAAAATTCCTAAGATTCTATCCTTTCTTCAAGAAGGTTTGGAGAAAAGATTATCTGCAAGTTCCTTGAAGGGACAGATTTCTGCCTTGTCTGTGTTACTTCACAAAAAGCTGGCAGCTGTGCCAGATGTTCAAGCCTTTGTTCAGGCTCTGATTAGAATCAAGCCTGTTTACAAACCTTTGACTCCTCCTTGGAGTCTCAATTTAGTTCTTTCAGTTCTTCAGGGGGTTCCGTTTGAACCCTTACATTCCGTTGATATTAAGTTATTATCTTGGAAAGTTTTGTTTTTGGTTGCAATTTCTTCTGCTAGAAGAGTTTCAGAATTATCTGCTCTGCAGTGTTCTCCTCCTTATCTGGTGTTCCATGCAGATAAGGTGGTTTTACGTACTAAACCTGGTTTTCTTCCGAAAGTTGTTTCTAACAAAAACATTAACCAGGAGATAGTCGTGCCTTCTTTGTGTCCGAATCCAGTTTCAAAGAAGGAACGTTTGTTGCACAATTTGGATGTTGTTCGTGCTCTAAAATTCTATTTAGATGCTACAAAGGATTTTAGACAAACATCTTCCTTGTTTGTTGTTTATTCTGGTAAAAGGAGAGGTCAAAAAGCAACTTCTACCTCTCTCTCTTTTTGGATTAAAAGCATCATCAGATTGGCTTATGAGACTGCCGGACGGCAGCCTCCTGAAAGAATCACAGCTCATTCCACTAGGGCTGTGGCTTCCACATGGGCCTTCAAGAACGAGGCTTCTGTTGATCAGATATGTAAGGCAGCGACTTGGTCTTCACTGCACACTTTTACTAAATTTTACAAGTTTGATACTTTTGCTTCTTCTGAGGCTATTTTTGGGAGAAAGGTTTTGCAAGCCGTGGTGCCTTCCATCTAGGTGACCTGATTTGCTCCCTCCCTTCATCCGTGTCCTAAAGCTTTGGTATTGGTTCCCACAAGTAAGGATGACGCCGTGGACCGGACACACCTATGTTGGAGAAAACAGAATTTATGTTTACCTGATAAATTACTTTCTCCAACGGTGTGTCCGGTCCACGGCCCGCCCTGGTTTTTTAATCAGGTCTGATAATTTATTTTCTTTAACTACAGTCACCACGGTATCATATGGTTTCTCCTATGCAAATATTCCTCCTTTACGTCGGTCGAATGACTGGGGAAGGCGGAGCCTAGGAGGGATCATGTGACCAGCTTTGCTGGGCTCTTTGCCATTTCCTGTTGGGGAAGAGAATATCCCACAAGTAAGGATGACGCCGTGGACCGGACACACCGTTGGAGAAAGTAATTTATCAGGTAAACATAAATTCTGTTTTTCTCGCCATTAAATGGTCTTTCTAAAGATACCATTATTTTCATCATATCTTATAATTTACTATAAAAATAAATATAAAATATGAGGAAAAAATGGAAAAAAACACACTTTTTCTAACTTTGACCCCCAAAATCTGTTACACATGTACAACCACCAAAAAACATCCATTCTAAATAGTTTCTAAATTTTGTCCCGAGTTTAGAAATAACCAATGTTTACATGTTCTTTGCTTTTTTTTTGCAAGTTATAGGGCAAGAAATACAAGTAGCACTTTGCTATTTCCAAACCACTTTTTTTCAAAATTAGCGCTAGTTACATTGGAACACTGATATCTTTCAGGAATCCCTGAATATCCATTGACATGTTTATATTTTTATTTAGAAGACATCCCAAAGTATTGATCTAGGCCCATTTTGGTATATTTCATGCCACCATTTTACCGCCAAATGCGATCAAATAAAAGAAATTGTTGATTTTTTCACAAATTTTTTCACAAACTTTAGGTTTCTCGCTGAATTTATTTACTAACAACTTATGCAATTATGGCATAAATGGTTGTAAATACTTCTCTGGGATCCCCTTTGTTCAGAAATAGCAGACATATATGGCTTTGGCGTTGCTTTTTGGTAATTAGAAGGCCGCTAAATGCCGCTGCACACCACACGTGTATTATGCCCAGCAGTGAAGGGGTTAATTAGGGAGCTTGTAGGGAGCTTTTAGGTTTAATTTTAGCTTTAGTTTAGTGTAGTAGACAACCCAAAGTATTGATCTAGGCCCATTTTGGTATATTTCATGCCACCATTTCACCGCCAAATACGATCAAATAAAAAAAACTGTAAAATTTTTCACAATTTTAGGTTTCTCACTGAAATTATTTACAAACAGCTTGTGCAATTATGGCACAAATGGTTGTAAATGCTTCTCTAGGATCCCCTTTGTTCAGAAATAGCAGACATATATGGCTTTGGCTTTGCTTTTTGGTAATAATAAGGCCGTTAAATGCTGCTGCGCACCACACTTGTAATATGCCCAGCAGTTAAGGGGTTAATTAGGTAGCTTGTAGGGTTAATTTTTAGCTTTAGTGTAGAGATCAGCCTCCCACCTGACACATCCCACCCCCTGATCCCCCCATGACCCCCCCCATGACCCCCCTCAAACAGCTCTCTTCCCTCCCCCACCTCACAATTGTCATCGCCATCTTAAGTACTGGCAGAAAGTCTGCCATTACTGAAATAAAAAGCATTTATTATTTTTTTTTAATTTTTTTTCATACAGTGTGCAGTGATGGATCCCCCTTACCCCACAACCTCCCTGATCCCCCCCATACATTTCCCTAACCATCCCCATCTACCTATTTGCCGCCATCTTGGGTACTGGCAGCTGTCTGCCAGTACCCAATTTGCCCCCAAAAATTGTTTTATTTTACTTTTTTTATATTAAAAATGTGTTTTCTGTAGTGTAGCAGGCCCCCCTGAACAATCTACATACCTCCCCCTCCCAGATCCCTTACTAAACAACTGAGACACCACTTAATCGGCATCAGTTTTTTTTTTTTACTTAACTGCATATTTTGCATGCACGCGCACGCGAGCGCACCACCCCCCCCCCGCCCCCCCCGGCCGCAACCGCACACAAAGCAATATCCGATCCTGAATGATTGGAAAGTAAGAAACATCATAACAAGCTCCAGGAAGCTGCTCCCACCCACCAATATAACCGAATGATTTGCAATCAATAGCCGATGCAGAGAGGGCCACAGAGTGGCCCTTTCTGCATCGGTGGGTAAAATAGGGGATTGCAGTGAGGCATCACTACAATCCCTTGGAAGCAGCTGGAAGCAATCATGATCGCTTCCAGCACTTCAAACAACAGAGGACGTCCCAGGTACGTCAATTGTCGTTAAGGGGAGTTTTTTCTATGACGTACCTGGTACGTCCTCTGTCATTAAGGGGTTAAGGCTCTTTTGGGGTTGTGGATTACATTTTTCAGTGAAAATATAAGTTTTTTAGATCCTACCCTTTTCTATTATTTCTCGTTGACTCCACAGCTTGGGTATTTGTTCTTGAGAGTAATGGATTGTGCACTCTCACCACCTGTATGAAAAAAAACACAATTTATGCTTACCAGATAAATTAATTTCTTTCATGGTGGTGAGAGTCCACGAGACCCCACCCTGTTTTGTTCTGTGTTGTTTTTTTTATTTTGTTTTTTTTTTCCCTGTTTTGAGTACCTTTTTTTTTTCATACTCCTTTTTACTACCACATTTTGCTTTGCTATACGGTTAGACTGAGGTACCTGTGAGGTGTAATGGTTTTTATAAAGTTTTTGGGGTTTTGGGAATCTTTGCCTCCTCCTAGTGGTAAGGAAGAGTAATTCCCATGAGTATTGAAGTTTGGACTCTCACCGCCATGAAAGAAATTAATTTATTAGGTAAGCAGTTTCTCAGCAGAGAAGGTAATAATATTTTATTTTGCTCAAGCTGCTTTTAGAAACTTTTTATCTTAAACTTTTATTGTCTAATTTCTCTCTCTATTTTCTTTCTTGCAACTCTGAGCCCAGTATTGTGCCTAGAAAATGTCCCCTTTGCTCTAATACTGCATGGGAAGATGAGAATCTCTGCTCTGCCTGTATTGGCAAAATATATGGAGGTAACTTCTCTATGAAGCCAAGTAGTTCAGAAGCTATACCTTAATCTGAAGATGAATTTGGTGTTTGTGATTTCCTTCGTAAAGGTGGAGAGAGTCCACGATCCATTACTCCTGGGAATTATACTCCTGGCCAGTAGGATGAGGCAAAGAAATTAGTCTTGTCTTTGCCTTCGCATGAGGAAAGTAAAGAAGGAAGGTTCTTCAGGTGTTTGTGAGGGCCAATTTACCCTCAGAGAGCTACAGTCTGGACAGGGGGATGTCATTGGAGTTTGGGTAGTGGCACAAGAACACCCTATGGGAGTTAGTTGCAGGCCTGCCACAGGTGTCACAGGGACTAGTCCCTAGCCTCCTCCTGTTGGTTCAACGTTATACTGCATATATATATAGAGAGAGAGATCCTCTGCTGCCACGTGTACAGCACTGGATTTGCTATCTACTAGAAACAGTTTTTTTCTGCTTATGGTAGGATCGGTACCTATCAGGTAAGTGTGGGGGCTGTTTTGGCACCTGTTTAGCATATAGGCTATTAGTTGGTACTCTTTTATAGGTATATCATAGCCTGGGGACTTTTATGTCAAGCATTTTATGCATGGGTTTAAAAGTACCTTATTTTCGCCCTATGTAGACAATGATGTGAGTTAAGTTTTTATTTTTTTCAAACACTGGTTTATATGCTCACATCATTTGTTTTCATGTGTCAACATTTTTTCCAAACCTTGGCGCGATTACACTCGTCATCTGTTTCGCACATTAATAATGTGTACATGCTGGGTTTTCGCACTCTTAGTAATATGGGAATGTCTGTGTGATCGGCCTGTCATCAGGTTAGCGCTGGATTATTAACTCTCCTAAAGCCTGCTTTAGCCTCTAGTGAGGGGGTAAGATTTCATTGCTTCCAAGAGCTGCTTTATTTGGGCGTAAGATTACTTATTACTTATACTCTGTATCTTGATTTGTCTTCATTACCTGACTGTTTAATTTATTATTCATTATGGAGCATACTGATTACCCTCTTCTGTTAATATTTGTACCTCAGAAGCTAGATCCTCTGAACACTTTCCTACTTATATTAAGTGTATCTTTTGGAAACTGATTGATATAATTCCCCCTGCTCGGCTTTGCAATCGTGTATGGATCATCTTATGCTTTCTGTGTTTGTTTTTTTTCGTACTTTAGTTTATTGAATTTAATTGTAATTAATTGTAGGTAGTTTAGGTAATTAGTTTAATGATAGTGTAGTGTTAGGTGTAATTGTAACTTAGGTTAGGGTTTATTTTACAGGTAATTTTGTACTTATTTTAACTAGGTAGTTATTAAATAGTTAATAACTATTTAATAACTATTGTACCTAGTTAAAATAAATACAAAGTTGCCTGTAAAATAAATATAAATCATAAGATAGCTACAATGTAACTATTAGTTATATTATAGCTATCTTATGGTTTATTTTACAGGTAAGTATTTAGTTTTAAATTGGAATAATTTATTTAATTATAGTTATTTTATTTAGATGTATTTAAATTATATTTAAATTAGGGGGGGTTAGGGTTAGACTTAGGTTTAGGGGTTAATAACTTTATTATAGTAGCGGCGACGTTGGGGGTGGCAGATTAGGGGTTAATAAAAATTAACTAGTGTTTGCGAGGCGGGAGTGCGGCGGGTTAGGGGTTAATACATTTATTAACGTAGCGGCGCTGTCCGGTCGGCAGATTAGGGGTTAATAAGTGTAGTTAGGTTGCGGCGACGTTGGGGGGGGGCAGATTAGGGGTTAAAAAATAATGTAGGTGTCGGCGATGTTGGGGGCAGCAGATTAGGGGTTCATACGTATAATGTAGGTGGCGGCGGTGTCCGGAGCGGCAGATTAGGGGTTAATAGTATAATGCAGGTGGCGACGATGTCGGGGGCAGCGGATTAGGGGTTAATAAGTGTAAGATTAGGAGTGTTTAGACTTGGGGTTCATGTTAGGGTGTTAGGTCCAGACATAAAATTTCATTTCCCCATAGGAAACAATGGGACTGCGTTAGGAGCTGGACGCTGCTTTTTTGCAGGTGTTAGGTTTTTTTTCAGCCAGCTCAGCCCCATTGTTTCCTATGGGGAAATCGTGCACAAGCACGTTTTAGCCAGCTTACTGCTACCGTAAGCAATGCTGGTATTACAGTGAGAAGTGGAGCTAAATTTGCTCAACGCTCACTTTTCTGAGGCTAACGCAGCCATTCAGAAAACTTGTAATACCAGCGTTGGCTTAAGTGAGCGCTGGAAAAAAAAAAAGGCTCGTTAGCAACGCAAGTCTTTACCGACAAAACTCGTAATCTGGCAGATTGTTTGTTAATAAGAGACATGTAGTCCATATGTCATTTTTTAATTTTATTATTATAATGCAATATGCTGAATTGTTATCTCAATTGTGCCAGTGTAAACTGCAAACATATTTTAATGGTTGGGTACCCAGTAAAAAAAATGTCTCAAGACCAAGTGATGGGTCAGAACACATAGTTTAAGGAAATGTTGTACTATAAAGCTTACAATCTAAGAAGACATTGTTTGAGATGTTTGGGTGGTAAGTTTATAGGTAAGTAAGCAGGTCTGAGTAAGGTTATCGAGTGTCCTGCTTTGAGAATTAGTATTGTTTGCAAAGATAAAACCTTATGAAGTCAGTTGGTAGGCTTCTCTTAATAGATTAAAGCTATGAAAACTAGAGGACAGTAGATTTATGAAGAGTGTGTCACAGGATAGGTGCAGCACAAAGAAGTCCTGAAGGCTGAAGTAAGAAATTAGGGTTGCAGCTTTTGGGGTATATAGAGAGACAAAGTTAGAGTTGTAGAGGATTTCTATATAGAGAGAGCTATTACATGCTGCAAAACTCGGATTACTTTCTGTTCAAATGCAGCACACATAAAAACATACATTTTCTGGATAATACATTTTAAAATAACCACACTTGAAATTTGCATATTATTTCAATTTAGCTATAATGATGCTCACATTATTTCCTTACGTTAAAATGTCATTGTAGCAAAAGTCATCATAGGGTTAACACCTTAGTTACGCAGCAGATTGCTACTCAGTGAACTTCATGACTTTCTGAACCCTAAAATCTAACTGGGTTTATAATGCGAGTTATTTAGAATTTCAAATATTTACCAGTTTCTACCTTATATTTAGAACATATGCTCCTTGTAACATCATACTTCCTTATTAAGCATTATATTCTTTTTAACATAACAACATATGTAGTATAACAAGAATTTTCTCTTTTGTGTAAAGTGGGCTTTTTGTACAAATGTTATTGCAGTTACACAGATTATTTTATACTTTGTTTTTACTGTATAGCAGGATTTGTTTTAAAGAAAAGTATATAAAGTGCATTTTTGCCTCTTATAACTATTTTTATATGTAATATGGCCTTAGATTATAAGTATTATCACTGCATTCATTGTTCTATCCTTATCCTTTTAATTTTAATGCTTCATATAGTATTTGTAATCTCCTAATTCAAAATGTACTTGGTGATTTCTCCCTGTAACTCATGGTTCTTTCATAAGTTCCTTCCACCTTCAGTTAGAACCTTTAGCACCCATGTATCATTGGCTTGAAAGTTATTAAGAAATCTTTCTTGTGGCATGTAGGGAGAGTCAAACATAAAACTTTGTCTTCTGCACTATAGCTTGCTTTATATATAGAACTCCAATGTTAACATGTTATCTTCTATTGATGCTATGTAAGTTCCACTTGCTTTTTACCTTTCAAAGGTTTTTTCTTTCATACAGGTGGTTAGAGTCTGCGATCCATTACTCCTGGGAATTACTCCTTCCTGCCACTAGAAGGAGGCAAAGATTCCCAAACCCCAAGAGCTATATAAAACCTCTCCCACCTCACTGGCACCTTAGTCTTGTCTTTACCGCTACTGGAGGAGGTTGAAGAATGAATATTTTATTTGGTTTTGGTTTGGATTCTATTATCTCTACTGTTATGAAAGTTAAAAGAGCACAGCGCTAGAAGTCCAAGGGTATATTTTAAACTCTTAATCGTTTTTGTCCCTTTCGTCAGAACAGGGCACAGAAATCTAATTCCTCCACTCAGAAGTAAGGTTCCTCTGGTTCCTTCTGGAAGCTAAGTTCTAACTGGGACAGGTCTGAGATGTCCAGGAAATCTACTCCCTTATCTCAGTATGCATGAAGGTGTGGATCTCGACCCAGATGCTCTGGTATGAGGCAGGTTAAACTTCTTTCAGGAAGCTTAATTTCTGTCTGTTAAGGATCCCTGTGTTCTAAATATAGTCTCCCAGGGTTATAAAATAGGTATTTAGAATGAGGCCTTCCATGGGAAGGTTTTTTTATGTCCAATGTTATGAGTAATCCTGTGAGGCTCAGGCCTTTTTTAGTTAGTTTTGGATATAGAATCTATGGGAGTAATTGTTCTTGTTCCTTTGTTGGTACAGGGAATTAGGTTTTTATTTTGACCTCTTCTGTATTCCTGTAAAGGAGGGAACTTTCAGACCAGTTCTGGATCTAAAGGTTGTGAACTAATTTGTCAGAGTTGTTACTTTCTAAATGGAGACTATTCAGACCTTCCTGCCTTTTGTTTTGCAAGGTCAGTTTATGTCCGCAATAGATTTATGGGATGCTTATCTTCATGCTTCTATTCTCTAGGAACATCTTGTTTCTTAGGTTTGCCTTTCTGGACTAGCATTTCCAGTTTGTTGCTCTACCATTTTGGTTTGGGTATAACTGCCACAATATTTTCTAAGGTCCTGGTCAGGGTATTGCAGTGTTTCCTTACCTGGATAATATTTTGGTTCAAGCTTCATCTTTTCATTTAGCAACTTCTCACACCAGCAGACTGTTGTTGTTTCTTTAACAACATGGTTGGAAAAACTTTTTTCAAAAAAGTTTGCTGGTTTCTCAGACTAAGGTTGTTGTTGTTTCTGGGGGTTCAGATAGATCCAGTTTCCATGAGGTTGAAGCTAGTTTCCGACCGTCTAAACCTTCAGTCTCTTCCTTATACCTCAGTTACTCTATGCATGAAGGGGCTAGGTCTCATGTTTGCCACTTCAGATTCTATTCCGTTTGTTTGCTTCCTCATGAGGCCTCTTCAGCTTTGCATGTTTCGGCAGTGGGGCAGGGATCATACTCTGCTATCTCAAAGGACTCATCTTGATTTCAGAACAAGCCAGTCTCTTTCTTAATGAATCATCAGCTTTTTACACAGGGAGCTTATTTTGTTTTTCCTACTTGATCTGTGATCGCTACAGATGCAAGTCTTTTAGGATGGGGGGCCGTCTGTGGGCCTCAGAGAGTGCAAGGGGTTTTGGTCTCTTCAGAGATGAGGTTTCCTATTAATGTTTTTGAACCCTGTGCAAATTTCAGAGCCCTTCAGAGTTGACCTTTGTTGGAAAGGGATTTTTTTTTCCTTTTTCTGATAGACTATGTTTCAGCAGTAGAATATATCAATCATTAAGGGAGAACTCACAATTCCCTAGCCATGAGGGAAGTATTGCAAATTATTTCCTGGGCAGAAGTCTTGCATCCAGGAGAGTGGTCTTTTCATCTGGATGTCTTCAATCAGATAGTGGATCTTTGGGGTCTCCCAAAGATAGATCTGATGGTCTCTCGGTTGAATCCCTAACTTCCTTGGTGTTGTGCAAGGATCCTCAAGCAGTGTTTGTGGATACTCTGGTAGTTCTGTGGTCATTTCGACTAGCTTATGTTTTTCCACGTCTGGTTCTTTTTTCCAGAAGTAGAGGGAGCGCGTCAGTGATTCTAATTGCTCCAGCTTGGTCTCGCAGAGTTTTGCATAAGTTGCCAAGAGTAAAGAAATTGCAGAAACTTTCTGCCCTTTCCTGGAAACAGAAAAGAGAACAAATAAACTAGAAGTTTGTTTGAAAACTACAGTAGCGTCAACATAATACTTCAACGCTCTAACAACATCCAAAATATGCAAAAAACTCAGTGAAGAATTTTAAGGATTAGGACACAAAGAAGGTCAACAATTTCCCCACTGATATAGTCAGAAGATACAAATCTAGGAGAGAAAACAAGTCCTATAAAGTGACTTATCCTTGAAACATACGATAAGGAGGTTCACATGAAAGAGCAGATACATTAAAAAAACTCATCTAACAGAAGAAATAGGCAAAAGAAACAAAACCATATGCATAGGCTCAAAAAGAGGAGACTGAAAACCTTCAAAACCAAGAAAAGACTCCAAAGAGGAGAACATTTGTTTAACAACAGGCTTAACTCTAGCCAAAGCCTGAACAAAACTATAAATATCTGGAAGATTAGCAATCTTCTAGAGGAAATTAATTGAAAGAGCTGAAATCTGACCCTTCAAGAGAACTGGCAAACCATCTTGCAAAAACACCAAAATCCTGGGAATTCTAAAAGAATACAAGGAAAAAACATGATCCTTACTCCAAGAAAAGAAACCTTATAATAAATCTTCCTGGACAAAGGCTTACAAGCCTGTATCAGAGTCTCAATAACAGAATCAGAGAAACGTCTCTGCTTAATAACTATTTATTCAATATCCATGCTATCAAGCTTGGAGATTTGAGACCTGGATGGAAAAACATGCCTTGAGACAGAAGGTTTGTATGCAAAGGAAGAGACCAAATAGGACAACTGGACATCTGAACTAGATAAGCATAAGGCAAGTCAGCCTCCACGTTAACAGATTTCTGCTAATTTTTCTCCATTAGTTGCCATTTCTTGGCCTTTTAAAATGAGGCTTCAGTTGACAAAATTTGCAAGGCAGCTACTTGGTCCTCTTTGCATCCTTTTATTAAATTCTACCATTTTTATGTTCTTGCTTCTTCTGAAGCAGCCTTTGAAATTCCTTCAGGCAGTTGTTTCAGGATAATTGATTTTTTTGCCTGTTGGTTATTTTTTCATTGATTTTTTTTTTTTTGCCCTTTTTTCTCTTATTTTTTTTCCTACCTCTTTTGCTTGGCTATACATTAATCTGAGGGCCATTGTTGTGGGAGTAGGTTTATAGAGCTCTTGGGGTTTTGGAATCTTGGCTTTTTTCTACTGGCAGGGAAGAGTAATTCCCAGGAGTAATAGATTGTGGACTCTCACCACCATGAAAGAAATTAATTTATCAGGTAAGCATAAATGATATTGTTTCAATATTCCATAAAAATGCAGTAATGTAAGGTTCTGTACTCATTGTAAAGTACAGTTGACTTCTTACTTGTGATTCCAGGATATAAATTATTGTGAGGAGCACTGAGACTTTGATAAATTATTCTATATGCCGTATTAAGAATATTAGTGACAAGTGGGAAATTGATCAGTGGTAGTGGTGCCCAGTATGACAAACGTCATAGGACACCATTAATTTCATCCAATAGCAATATCATGTCTGCTGCAATTTTGCATCTGGGGTATCACTTGACCCACAATGTGGCCATTGCACTGTTGCTTGCTCATTAGTAACACAAACAATATATCTGCTGGGGGTACAAACATCTATTAACTATTTGTATGCTGAAGAGGACTTCAACACATTACAAATCTCTAGCATCTAACCTAAGCCTTCAACTATCAAAATGGCATGACACCAGTCATTAAGTAGGTGATCAGCACCATTGTTTTAAGTGGGTGGTCTCAAGTGGCAAGATCTCAGTATAGATGAGATCTCAGCCCACAGTTGTATGGCCCTAATATTGTGCCCAGTGATACTGCAGATACAACAATATGGATAAATTAAAATCAAGTTCAATTACTTTTACTGTACTTTTTAAAGGAAGTCATTTTCTGTTGGAATGATACATGATCAGAAAGCAAAATAGACTTAATATATAGGGGCCTATCTATCAAGCTCCGAATGGAGCTTGAGGCCCTGTGTTTCTAGCGAGCCTGCAGGCCAGTTATGAAGCAGCGGTCACAAAGCTCTGAGCAGGTGGACAGACATCGCCGGAAATCAACCCGATCGAGTACGATCGGGTTGATTGACACCTCCCTGCAGGCGGCCCATTGGCCTCTTGTGAGCTGCTGGTGCAATGCTGAATGCGGAGAGCGTATTGC
The DNA here is from genome assembly GCF_027579735.1 of Bombina bombina. NCBI lineage: Eukaryota > Metazoa > Chordata > Amphibia > Anura > Bombinatoridae > Bombina > Bombina bombina. Next base: position 470,423,797 of record NC_069504.1, on the reverse strand, counting down.
TCGCCGCATTCAGCGAGGTCTGTCGGACCTGATCCGCATTGTCGGATCAGGTCCGACAGACCTTTGATAAATAGAGGTCATAATGTGAATACAGCAATTGACACATTATCATACACTGTGGAACCATATAGATCAGGGAGTCCAACATTTTCACGGCCACACAGTATATTTCTTTTTACTTGCAAGAAAAAAATATACAGTTTGACTTATGTACTTCAGTATAAATAAACTTCAAGTGAACAATTCTTTTGCAGGGTATATAGAATTTATAAAAGTGTGCACAGTTACCACAAACTTAAATATATAATCACATAAACAGAATTTGTGTAGTTGCGGGTGAGGGGACAAAAGCTCCTCCCAAACTCCAGCTCCCATTTGTATGGGTTTAAGAGTTTGAGGTGACCCTATATGAAGCACTAAAGAGCCACTAAGGTTGTATAAGTCTGATCTAGATTCTAGAATCATGCTTTGATAGTACCATTTAAATTTAAACTGATGCAGTATCATTTAGTGATTGTGTTCTAAATTATTCCCACCAGATTTCATCTGAGGTTTATCTCTTCAGTCATATTAAAGGCAGAAAGCACCAACTGGCAGTGAGAGAGAACAGCAGCATCCAAGGCAGGGAGCTGTCAGATGAAGAAGTGGTAAGTACTTTATGAAAGTTACTGTTTGCAAGACATATTACTGTGGAAAGAAGTACAGATAGAAAACCCTTTATCCAAACTGCTTGGGACCGGAAAAGGTTTGGATTTCGGAATAGTTTGGATTTTAGAATATTTGCATCTGTAAAATGGGACAGTTTGGAGTCAGGATGGGGCCAAGTGTAAACAATTACTTATGTAATTTAGGCAATATTTACATGTTATTATACAGCTTATACATGCAACCTAAATGTAGTTGTTCATAATTTTTAGTACTTTTGTATACATAGTACCCTCAGAAAGAAAGTATTGCAATGAGAGAGGTACTATTTGTTGTTTTAAATAAATATAGACTATTATTTTGCACAAACATACAAACCAAAGACAAAGTCAGAGATTGTGACTTTCTGGCAGTGAAAAATAGTAATTTTTGATAAAAAAATGTTTTAAGGTATTAGATAAAAGTTTGGATTTCAGAATTTTAAATCTAAATTTAGTTTAGATTCTGAAATTAGGACTTTGTACCTGTAATGATACTGGAAGTATAGATTTTTTGCACATATGAAAGAGCCACATATAAAGTTGTTAAAATGTGTAATAAAAATCTTAAGCCTTTTAAACTGATTTTGAAACTAACAGGAATTGCAAGTTTTTACATAATTCATCCATAGACACAGTTCACATGCTAATAAAGACAGTTCTCAAAGCTCTGTTATTGGACAGTGATGCTGTAAAATCTGTTAAAGAGTGGGAGGGGGGAATTTTTATATATATATATATATATATATATATATATATATATATATATATATATGTATGTGTGTTTGTGTATGTATATATATGTAAAAAAAAAAAAACTGAGAATTTGCATATCTAATTTGCATATCTTACCCAGAATTCTCTTGTGCATTGGTAACATTGTATATTGAGTATTTATGGGGAAAAGTAAGCAAGGAATCTTGTTTCTATGCAAATATTTGTATTGATTTAATTTTGAGGCATGGAGGATTTTAATCTCAATTTTTCATCTCCACCATAATTTTAATGAATTTATATATACAGTATCTATATATATATATATATATATATATATATACATACATACATTACTGCAGTACTATAAGCATGGGTCTAATATGCAAGGTAACAATATTATGGGAGACAAATGGATGGAGGGCCCTGCCAAGAGTGATCTCAGTAAGGTGATCTACAAAACAGCTCTGCTTGTAGGCGTACATGCTAAGGGGGTTCAAGGGGAAAACTAAAGGAGGAGAGGAACTAAGATAAAAAAATTGTTAGTGTATATTGTATGCATCCCTGAACAGGAGAGTCTTTAAAGGGATACTGAACCCAAATTTTTTCTTTTATGATTCAGCCTGGCAGAGGCGTTTATTATGTATTGTAAGGGAGATAGACAGCAGCTAGGGAGGCCAGAGATCATGGAGTTTCAATAGTCAAGGTGGGAGATGATGAGAGAGTAGAATGAAGTCTTAGTATATAGGTTATTATTTTTATTATTATCGTTTATTTATAAAGCGCCAACATTTTACCCAGCACACACACACACACATATACAGTATATATATATACCCTCTCTTAGATGCAACAAAGAAAATAATAACTTGAATGCCTCTTTCATAATCAGTTGGTTTAAGTGTTGTTATAAGTGTGTACCTGTATTGATTTATTATCGTATTTGTACAATGTCACTGCCAAGCTAAAAAAAGTTGTAAGCTTGGTCCGACCATTGCCATAAACATACTTAGGCTGTCACAAGTGATTTCTAATTCATCATGATTGCAAGATAAAACAGCAGTTTGCTGTAAAAGATAATTGGGAAATTCAAATAAATATGAAAAAATGCAAAAAGTGCTTCTTACTAGGTTTGATAGTTATTAAAACCAAGTCCGCTCCCTATTACCAAGGTCATCCCTGTAATACACAGTAAATGTTCCTAGTAAAGGACATTAAGAGATGGACAACAGGTCAAATGTATTGGTACTTTTTTCTGCATGCATATACAGTACAGTGCAAAAGTTTTTAGGCAGTTGTGAAACAATGCTGTAAAGTAAGAATGTTTTCAAAATTAGAAATGCTAATAGTTTATTTTTATTAATTAACAATTATAGATATATATTGTGCCAAAATATCATCAGATATATGTAGAAATATGTATTTATGAATAAATAGAACATATTCTTCTATGGGAAGAAGATTGGAATGTTAAATATACATAATTTCATGTCGGGTTAGCGCACTTGAGAATATGCGATCGGGTTTGCGTGCAAATAAGGTGTTTTTTCCCACTCTTTTTGCTGCATTGACTTCTATGGGGGAATGCCTTAACTCGCACGCAATCTTCCAACTTCAGCTTTTTTGAGCATTAGGTTAGCACATAAGCGAAAATATTTTATTTTTAACGTTTAAGCATTACATACATTTTCTAAACATTAACACTTATTTTGTTTGCAAACGTTGCAGGGCTTTTCTGTTTCAGAATAGTCCAAAAGTTGAAACCCTTAAAAAGACGATCTTGGTCTTCTTTCCTACAGCCAATCAGAGGTGAAATTAAAGACTCACTGAAGCATTGACCTATACACATGGCACTGCAGTATGCACTTAGGTCTCTATAAGACAAATAGGGAAAGCACAGTGTATTTACTTTGCATAGTAAATTATTTCATAAAAAAATTAAGGGAACGGTAAACTCAACAATTAATTTCCCTATAAAGTATTCAATCAAGGAATATAAAACAACGTTATTTATTCATTCTTTATTTGACCTGTTTTTGTTGTAAAATACCTCTGAAAAATATGTTTGTTCCACTCTCTCCAGAGAGGCAGGACCTTTAAAACTTAGTATGGTAGAACTTATGTGACCCTGCTATATGCTACACAGTGACTGGTTAGCTCAGCGCACAAGTTCAGTTACTTTGCACTAATTAGCCACTGCTTTAGAGTTACAGAACTTTATCATTTTTAAACAAAATGACAGTGATAAATTATTTTCAAACATGTATTTTGACATGCAGTGCTTAAAGGGATACCAAATCCAAATTATTCCTTTCATGATTCAGATAGAGCAGGCAATCAATTTTTAGCAACTTTCTAATTTACTCCTATTATCAATTTTTCTTCATTCTCTTGCTATCTTTATTTGAAAAAGTAGTAATCTAAGCTAAGGAGCCGGCCCATTTTTGGTTCAGCACCTGGGTAGCGCTTGCTGGTTGATGATTTAGTCACCAATCAGCAAGCTCAACCCAGGTTCTGAACCAAAAATTGTCCGGCTCCGTAGCTTACATTCCAGCTTTTTCAAATAAAGATAGCAAGAGAATGAAGAAAAATTTAAATTAGAATGTTGTTTAAAATTGCCTGCTCTATCTGATTTATGAAATAAAAAATTTGGGTTTAGTATCCCTTTAATTGATGATATGTGCTATAAGTTTAATGCCCCTTTAAGTTTTTTTTTTTTGTCATGTAATGTCATTTTTTTCATAAATGGAAAGAGTCCACAGCTGCATTCATTACTTTTGGGAAAATTAGAACCTGGCCACCAGGAGGAGGCAAAGACACCCCAGCCAAAGGCTTAAATACTCCTCGCACTCCCCTCATCCCCCAGTCATTCTTTGCCTTTCGTCCTAGGAGGTTGGCAGAGAAGTGTCAGAAGTTTTCGATAGTCTCTTAAGGAGGGTTGTACTCTTCTGCATGGGACTGGAGTTTTAAGTAGTCCTGTCAGCCTCTCAGTGAGAGCATGGGTGAAAGTTAGAGTCCGGAGATGCAAGGTGAGTCTTTTTGCGAAACCATCCCGATTCATATTAACAACTCCACAAGCAATCAGCGTCAACGAGTTTCGCTGCCTGCTTTTTTCTCTCAAGTTCATGGCAGAAGCGACGCTACCATCTGTCACACTTGAAGGGCTGTGTTCCTGTTCCACGGCGTAGATTCCGGTAAGATTGTTTCATTTTACTTTCATCATGGATGTATTGTAACTACAACTGTTTATCCGAGAGGGACTTCAACCTTTAGAGGATAACTTTAACATAGGGTCTCAGTGAGGCTCCTTTTTGTATCTCGGAATCAAGGGTTAATATCTCCTGAGGGGGGTTATTGAACAGGGGGGTTTATAATCATGTTTGTTATGTGATTCTGTCTGCTACTGTGAAGTGTTGCTTCGGGTCATGGCTATTTTGGAACATAACGGCCTATGTCTAGTGACGTAGCCTTTACTGTCGTGCGCGCTTTTGCATGGACTGCACGGTTTACCTTGTGACCGGGCGTGGACACATTTTTTCTCTCCATTTCCGCATTACTGACTGTGTGGTGACAGAGAAATCCTGGTCCGCTGGTGTCTGGTTCTCTGGAGGTGGTGAGTGCTCCTATTTTCCTATTGCTCCATTTTTTATTCAATTGCTGGAGGATCCCACTCGTAATAGGTCTGGGGATTCTCAGTCTTGATCTTCGACTGGCTTCCTTGCATAGACATAAGGGGATGAAGTAATCTTCTTATAGTCTGTGTTATTTGTGTATCCTTTTCCAGTTCTGAGCTTGGAAGTCTCGGACCCCTGTTGGGCTGGTCCTGCGGGTCTGTCCATTCTTCCTGGTCGATAACCTACTGGTTGCCTCATCTTTTATTTTAATCCGGTGAGGATGATTTTTATTTGCTCTAAAGCTCATGTTGTGTGATGTTTCCTTCGGGAACCTTCTTCTCTGGAATTGATACTCGTGATTTGTGGTCACACTGTTTAATGTTCTTTCTGCCTGTTCTTTATCCCTCCATCTCGGGGGAGACTCTATGTGGCATTGACAGTGCTGGGGCCCTTGGTTTCAGGCTGGTCCTGACTGTGTACAAATCCTTCTGTCTTTGAGGCATAGTTCAGACATGTGGCACCTTTTTATGTCCGGCTGGTCCGGTGAGGGCGCCTAGTGATCACAATATGATTTGTATTATTTACTTGTTATTTTACAAGCTTCAACTAGCATCCTGAGAGGACTTGATGGTCCGTGGTTGCTTAGGGGCATGGGAGATTGGTTCAGTCCTCATCCGCCTTTCAATCTAGTGGGCCGGGACTCTGTTGAGATCTGCAGCAACATATTCAGTCTTTCCGATTTTTCCGGGAACTAGAGTGTTCCTTCCCGTTGTGGGTTGGAGGCTTGGAGGATTTAGGTCCTTCATACCGCCGTTCTTACGGTTTTGCCTTTCATGGTCTCTTTGGAAATGTCCTTTTAGGACTTGTTCCTTTTAGAGACTCTCTTCCTTTGGGTAGAGACTTTCTGGACTTTGTCCGGTTTTTCTGGCGGCTTTGGCACTTAATTAGGAAGTGAAGGCCGGGAGGCTCTTCCTTTGGGAGTTAGTAGTCTCCATATCAGGGGCGATAGGAGGTGTTCTCTCTTTTTCCAAGCTTTGTGCTTAGGGGATGTTTTTCTGCCTGGGTTTGGGATGCTTTGCATTCTTCTCCCTTGGGTGTGGCGAACCAGTTTTTTCAGGGACCCTATGTTGCGACTAGCTAGCTCATGGGCTAGCTCATTGGGCTTGCAAGCAGGAAGGCCAGAGTTTACATCCACTTTCGAGTACTGGTTATAAACTTTAAGGCCTGACTTGTCCTTCGGACGGAGTGTGCTCCTCTTCATGGGGAGTTTTTTCTCTGTTCGGTCAACAGTGGTGTCTGGATGATTTTTTCATTCGGTCCGTGTTTTGATTATACTATGGCTCCATGTCTTGTGGACATGTACGCTGTTCTTATCTGTGCCCTTCTCTTTTGAGGCGATAGTTTGTCTTCCTTATGAGCTGGGGTTTCCTCTCTCTGGAGGGTCATTGTCCTGCTCTGTGGGCTCTGTTCCACCTGTTGGAAATTGATCCCTCTACGTAGAGACTGTCTAAGAGAGTTGTGACAGGTCTTCCTACGGATTTATCGCACTTTTCTCTGTTCCAGGTCCTAGGGGGTTCTCCTTGGGAGTGCCTTATTTTGGAGGAGCAGATTGGTTTGGCAACCTAGCTCTGTTGGGGTGGGTGAGTCCCCCCTTTTTTTCCATTCCCTGGGGGCTTTTGGTTGGGGTCTTTCTGTCCCCCCTGTCTATCAGACATGTCTGTCGCTTGGGCTGGTCCGGTTTTGGAGCAGGATCTGAGATCTGGTGCTCTGCTATTTCGTCCTCGGAGCATCGAGGTACGGTAAGCCTCTTTGAGGTTTCTCTTTTCTCCACGTTCAAGATTTGTGGGAAGGACTGGTGACTCTTAGATAGCCTGCAACGTTATCCGCTGGTTAGTGGATACTTAGCAATCTGAAGGATCTTATCTTCAGCTGCTTTCTACTTGCCCTGCAAGTATTTAAGTTTTAGAGTCATTTTTAGATGACTGCAGCGTGCAGTGTTTTTGCTTCAGGTGTTGTTCGTCAGACCTATCTGAGCTTGCTGCACAAGGTTTCTGAATATTTCGGCATTCTGAGCTACCTTTTTGTGACATAGGGACCTTCGTCTTCAGTTGCTTCTAGAGTGCGGTTGCACTGTGTTAGGGGACACTCCTCTCTCTGTTTCAGACTCCCGGCCTTATCCCGTGGTTTCTGTATCTCTGGGGTCTGGGCGTTGCCTCCCCTTGTTTCTATTAAACTGGTTAGGTCTCTGTTAGCCTGTCCCGGTTTCTCAGGTTTTTGCTCTGAGTTTGTGCCCTTTTTAGGGTTTTTTTCTGGAGTTGCTTATGCTCAGCTAGCTCAGCATACTAATGCACTGTGGCTTCTCTGCACTGTAGCAAACCGAGGGTTGCAGGTTCGATCCCCGACGAGGTCTATTCAGCCTTTCCTCCTTTCGAGGTTGAAAAATGAGCAGCACCTTGAGTCCCTTAAGGGGGATTAGCCGTGCTTTACAAGTACAATTATGGTTTCTCCGTGTCTTTTCTTCTTTGTGGAAGAATACGGTAGTTGGTTCCCTTTCTTTAGTAAGGGGTGTGTTGTTTGGAGACCGACTGCTGGGAGACAGTTTCTTGGAGGCTGTTGACTCAGTCGAGTCAAGTTCCTGCGGTCTCTAGCAAGGCTTGTGGACTATCTGCAGGTCAGTGTCCTTGGACCTTTTCCCTTTTTTCAAGGTTGTTCTCAGCTTCGGACGAAGCAGGATTTTGTTGGGTAGGGGTTTTCAGGCCTGGTGCCCTCAGAATGGGCCGCCTCTTGTACCCTCCCGTTTTTTCATTCATTGTCCTCTATAACTTGGGTATTGTTTTCCCAAAAGTAATGAATGCAGCTGTGGACTCTTTCCATTTATGAAGAGAAACATAAATTATCCTTAACTGATAATTTTCTTTTCTTCAGATGGAAAGAGTCCACAGCTCCCCGCCCGTGTTTTTAGGTGGGACGGCCGTAATTTTTGCTCTTCTGGCACTTTTTCACCCTATTTCTTCTACTGTTTCTGTTCCTCGGCAGAATGACTGGGGGATGAGGGAAGTGGGGGGATTATTTAAGCCTTTGGCTGGGGTGTCTCTGCCTCCTCCTGGTGGCCAGGTTCTAATTTTCCCAAAAGTAATGAATGCAGCTGTGGACTCTTTCCATCTGAAGAAAAGAAAATGATCAGGTAAGCATAATTTATGTTTTTAAGAGACAACAACAAATACATTATTCACACAAGGGGACTTATTGTTATGTTTAGAGATATTCACTGTATGATGTAACCCAATGCCTTCTGCTTAGTGAATAAATGACATGAACGTACTGATGCAGACTAGAAAGAATTTTGATTTGGTAGCTGTAAGAGAGTTATTGTACATTTTGTTTGAAAAAAATAGAATAAGAAAAAGGTGGGTTATGTGACTCAAAATATAAAGATAGCTGAGACTGTAGAAACCATAGATAATGTAGAAAGTACTGTGGTCACTGTAGTAACTGTTGGATAGTATGTGTTAAGAATCAAATCAAAGTGACCATAAAGATAATAGTTGTAAGATACTTCATTATGCCAAATACTGACTGGAAGGTACTTATTGCTAGATCAGGTAGTAGATATATTCTTAAATCTTTGCAAGACCAACCACTTGAGCAGTTGAATAGGGAACCAGCATTTAAAACTACTTTTGATTTAAAGGGACTTTGTACTGTTCCCTAATGTGTTCCCAACCTTTATTTTGCTATTTGAAATATCCTTTTTTTATCCCCACCTATACTGCAAAAAAAAGTAGCAAACATTTTCTCTGTAGAAGAGCTCTGTAAACAGGAAACAATAGCACTAATTAATCTCCCAGTAGGGGGGGAGAGAGATATGTTGTATTGGAAATAGCTGGTTGTGCTCATTCAACCCCCCCAGCCATAATTAGTATTACAATACTTAACATACAGCTAGATTACGAGTTTTGCGTTATGAGTGAAAAAACATTGTTATGCTTCATAACGCTGCTTTTTCCCTAACGCCGCTATTACAAGTCTTGATTGAAATAGCCAATAGAATGTGAGCACAATCCTATTGGCTGATTGCATCAGCCAATAGGATTTTTTCCCCTTTAATTCCTATTGGCTGATAGAATTCTATCAGCCAATCGGAATGTAAGGGATGCCATCTTGGATGACGTCACTTAAAGGGAACCTTCAGTTTACGGCGGCGACCATATGAAGAGGATTCTCCGCGCCCGATGTCTTGAAGATGGACATGCGGACCGTATGCAGAGGATGCTCCGCGCGGGATGGATGAAGATAGAAGATGCCGTATGGATGATGACTTCTGTCCGCTTGGATGAAGACTTCTGGCGGCTTGGATGAAGACTTCTGCCCGCTTAGATGAAGACTTCTGCCGGCTTCAATGAGGACTTCTGCCCGCTTTCAATGAAGACTTCGCCGGCTGGATGAGGATGGATGTCCGTTCTTCGAAAACTGTAAGTGGATCGTCGGGGGTTAGTGTTAGGTTTTTTTAAGGGTTTATTGGGTGGGTTTTATTTTTAGCTTAAGGTTTGGGCACCGTAAAAGAGCTAAATGCCCTTTTAAGGGCAATGCCCATCCAAATGCCCTTTTCAGGGCCATGGTTAGCTTAGGTTTATTAAGATAGAGTTTTATTTGGGGGGTTTGGTTGTGTGGGTGGTGGGTTTTACTGTTGGGGGTGTTTGTAATTTTTATTGCCAGGTAAAAAAGCAGTTATCTTTGGGGCAATGCCCCACAAAAGGCCCCTTTATTGGCAGTTTAGTGTAGGCTAGGGGTTTTATTATTGGGGGGGGGGCTTTTTTATTTTGATAGGGCTATTAGATTATTAAGGTAATAATTGTAAGGTTTATTTAGATTTATTTTAATTATATTTAAGTTAGGGGGTGTTAGGGTTAGGGTTAGACTTTGGCTTAGGGTTACGTTAGGTTTAGGGGTTAATATATTTATGTAGTGTTAGTGATGTGGGAGGCCAGAGGTTTAGGGGTTAATAACTATAGTATAGTGGCGGCGACATTGGGGCAGCAGATTAGGGGTTAATAAGTGTAGGTAGGTGGCGGCAATGTTAGGGGCGGCAGATTAGGGGTTAATAACTGTATGTAGGTGGTGGAGATGTTAGGGGCAGCAGATTAGGGGTTAATAACTTAATGTAGGTGGCGGCGATGTTAGGGGCAGCAGATTAGGGGTTAATAACTGTAATGTAGGTGGGAATTAGGGGTGTTTAGACTCATGGTTTATGTTAGGGTGTTAGGTTTAAACATAATTTTTAATTTCTCCATAGACATCAATGGGGCTGCGTTACGGAGCTTTTCATACGCGATTGCAGGTGTTAGGATTTTTTTTGCGGGCTCTCCCCATTGATGTCTATGGGGAAATCGTGCACAAGCACGTCAAAGCAGCGCTTGTATTTGGGTGAGGTATGGAGCTCAACGCCACCATATCGCCCCGTGCAAGCCTGCTTTTTGTAAACCTGTAATAGCAGCGCTATAGGGAGGTGAAATAACTGCTTTTGTGGGGGTCTGTAATTTCCCTATAACGCTCAAAATTCGTAATCTATCTGATAGATAATCTATCTGATGAAGGAGCAGTTATGCACTATTATGAGCTAGATGGTCTCATGGGGTGAGCAAATTACTAGAGGCATATATGTGAAGACACCAATCAGCAGCTTGTTCCCAATAGTGCATTTTTAACAAAGGATGCCAAGAGAATGAGGCAAATTAGATAATAGAAGTAAAGTGGAAAGCTGTTTACAATTGTTTGCTCTGTCTGAATTTACTATTCCTTTAGTGAGCAAGAAATGTATACATGTTATACATAACCCATATAAAGCACCAATTGCAATCCATAAAACATAAGAATCCTTAAAAAATTTAAAAATGCATCTTATAAAATTACATTTAACAATGGCACTAATGTATTTTTAATCTTTTAGGCTGTTAATATATTATCTACCTATCAATGGCTTTTACTTCCAATTTATCAGTACTAGAGTTATGGATTGTATATTGTGTTCATACACTTATATATACGCACACACCTACGCACACAGTCACACCTATAAGGGCTTGTTGGACAACCTATTCCAAACCCATTGGCATTAATATGACATTTGTCCCTTTTGAGGCTATAACAGCCACAACTCTTCTGGGAAGGTTTTCCATAAGATTTTGTAGTCTGTGGGAATTTGTGCCCATTCAGCTAAAAGAGCATTTGTGAGGTCAGGCACTGATGTTAGACGAGAAAGTCTGGCCTGCAATAGCTATTCCAGTTCATCCCAAAGGCTTTCTGTGGGATTGAGGTCAGGGTTCTGTGCAGGCCACTTGATTACCTACACACCAAATGTCTTCATGTACCTCGCTTTGTGCACAAGGGCACAGTCATGCTGGAACAGGAAACGGACTTCCCAAAACTGTTTTCACAAAATTGGAAGCATCCAGTTGTCTAAAATGTATTTCTAAACTGTAGCATTAAGATGACCCTTCACTGGAACTAAGGGGTCTAGTGCTAAACCCTTAAAATCTGCTCCAGACCATTATCCCACCTCCACCACACTTTACTGTCAGCACTATGCATTCTGATAGTTTAGCATTCTCCTGGCATCTGCCACACCCAGACTCTTCTATCAGTCTACCAGATAATGAAGCATTATTCATCACTCCAGAGTCCAATGGCGGCATCCTTTACATCACTACAAACAAAACTTGGCATTGTGCATGTTGCTGTGAGGCTTTTGTACAGCTGCTTGGCCATGGGAGCCAATTTCATAAAGCTCCCAATGCACAGTTCTTGTGCTGATGTTGCCTCCAATGGTAGTTTGTAAATGTGTAATGAGTGATACAACAGATGATAGGTGATTATTACACACTACATGCTTCAGCACTCGGCAACCCCACTTTGTGAGTTTGTATGGTCTTCCAACTTCCGTCTGGGCCGTTGTTGCTCCTAGACACATTTCTACTTCACAATAATAACACTTACAGATCAGAAGTTGCGCATATTTACTAGAGAAGAAACATCATGATCTGAGTTGTGGCAAAGGTAGCATCCTATGACAGTGCCACTTTTAAAGTAACTGAGTTCTTCATCATGACCCATTGTACTGCAAACCTCTAAATTCAATAGTTAGTAGGGGTGTCCAATATATAGTTTATATACATAGGCAGAATTCATATAGTCAAGATCGGAAAGGCTTTATAATCGGCTGTCCATTATGAAGCATCTGAGCAATGACTGTATAAGGCATACTAGTATATACTGAAAGAAAGGCTCTCAACCAGGAACAAACCACAGCTCATTAGCTTGTTCTATGGGGAGTTACCACCCAGGAGCAGCCTCTTTTAGTCCAATTGTGCTTTTCACAGAGGAGATCTTTACTTAAAGGTACAGTCTAGACTCAATACTTATACTTTATTATTTATTGTTACATACCAGACAAGCATCTTGCACTGGGTTCCACATCTATAAACTTGGAAGAAGTACATGAATAGTTTGTAAGCATCTGCAAATGGTCGCTAAGCTCCGCTCACAGCTTTCTTCTTGTCCAGTGAGCTATTTTTTTGTATGCTAGTTTAGCAGCGCACGTTTAATATTTTTCAGTTAGCTATTTCAAATTGCACATGCACAAATCAGCGTATGCAAGTAGGAAAACATATTCACGAGTTGGTCCTGATTGGAGAAACTTAACATACCAAAATATTCAAATGTTTTGTGTACTTCTTACAAGTTTTTCTTTCGTGTAATTGGCAAGAGTCCATGAGCTAGTGACGTATGGGATATACAATCCTACCAGGAGGGGCAAAGTTTCCCAAACCTCAAAATGCCTATAAATACACCCCTCACCACACCCACAATTCAGTTTTACAAACTTTGCCTCCTATGGAGGTGGTGAAGTAAGTTTGTGCTAAGATTTCTACATTCTCAAAATTTTGAAGCCCGATTCCTCTCAGAGTACAGTAAATGTCAGAGGGATGTGAAGGGAGTATCACCTATTGAATGCAATGGTTTTCCTCACGGGGGATCTATTTCATAGGTTCTCTGTTATCGGTCGTAGAGATTCATCTCCTACCTCCCTTTTCAGATCAATGATATACTCTCATATTCCATTACCTCTACTGATAACCGTTTCAGTACTGGTTTGGCTATCTGCTATATGTTGATGGGTGTCTTTTGGTAAGTATGTTTTCATTACTAAGACACTCTCAGCTATGGTTTGGCACTTTATGTAAAGTTCTAAATATATGTATTGTACTTATATTTGCCATGATTCAGGTTTTCAGTATATTTCCTTTTGCAGACTGTCAGTTTCATATCTGGGAAATGCTTTTTTTAGGAAAAATTATTTCTTACCTGGGGTTTAGTCTCTTTTTCAAATTGACTGTCTTTTAAATTCGCGGGCAGAATTAGGCTTGCAAGGGCGCAAAATGCCAAAGTTTATTGCGTCATTCTTGGTGCAAGATTTTTTTGGCGCAAAGTTACATTTGTTGACGCAAAATCTTCATTTCCGGCGTCTTAGTCGACGCCGAGTCCTTCACAAGGTTGCGTCATCTGTGACGCGAGTATCTCATTTCCGGACGTTTTTGGCGCCAAAAAATATTTTTCTGTTTGTTGTGCGTCATACTTGGCGCAAAATATTTTCATTATTTAGACCCCAATCCTATATGCCTCTTGCCTTTTTTTCTCTATCAGAGGGTTAGGCTGTTTGCATTTTTTCCCATTCCTGAAACTGCCATATAAGGAAATTGATAATTTTGCTTTATATGTTGTTTTTTTCTCTTACATTTGCAAGATGTCTCAATCTGATCCTGTCTCAGAATTCACTGTTGGATCCCAGCTGCCTGATAACAGTTCTTCCAAAGCTAAGTGCATTTGTTGTAAACTTGTGGAGGTTTTATCTCCTGCTGTGGTTTGTAATAGTTGTCATGATAAACTTTTACATGCAGAGAATGTATCCATCAGTAGTAGTTCATTACCTGTTGCTGTTCCCTCAACATCTAATGCACAAGATATACCTGTAAATTTTAAAGAATTTATTTCTGATTCCATTCAGAAGGCTTTGTCTGCCATTCCGCCTTCTAATAGAAGTAAAAGGTCTTTTAAAACTTCTCATAAAGTTGATGAAATTTCAAATGACTGGCAACATGCTGATTTATCCTTCTCTGATGGGGATCTATCTGGTTCAGAAGATCCAGCCTCAGATATTGACAACTTCTTATTTATTTAAAATGGAGTATATTCGTTCTTTGTTAAAAGATGTGGTGATTACTGTGGATATGGAGGAAACTAGTCCTCTTGATATTAAAACTAGTAAACGTTTAAATTCTGTTTATAAACCTCCTGTGGTTATTCCAGAGGTTTTTCCAGTTCCTGACGCTATTTCTGATATCATTTCTAAGGAATGGAATACGCCTGGTACTTCTTTTATTCCTTCTTCAAGGTTTAAAAAATGGTATCCTTTGCCAGCTGTTTCTTTAGAGTTTTGGGAATAGATCCCCAAAGTTGATGGGGCTAACTCTACTCTTGCTAAACGTACTACTATTCCTACGGAAGATAGTACTTCTTTTAAAGATCCTTTAGATAGGAAACTTGAATCTTATCTAAGGAAAGCCTATTTATATTCAGGTCATCTTCTTAGGCCTGCAATTTCTTTGGCTGATGTTGCATCTGCTTCAAATTTTTGGTTGGAATCTTTAGCGCAACAAGTATCGGATCATGATTTGACTAGCATTGTTAACTTGATTCAACATGCTAATAATTTTATTTGTGATGCCGTTTTTTTATATAATCAAAATTGATGTAAAATCTATGTCTTTAGCTATTTTAGCTAGAAGAGCTTTGTGGCTTAAATCTTGGAATGCTGACATGACTTCTAAGTCCAGATTGCTATCTCTTTCTTTCTAAGGTAATAAGTTATTTGTTTCTTAGTTGGATTTAATAATTTCAACTGTTACTGGGGGGATGGGAGTGTTTTTGCCTCAGGATAAAAGACCTAAGGGTAAATCTAAAGCTTCTAACCGTTTTCGTTCCTTTCGACAAAATAAGGAACAGAAACCTAATCCCTCCCCCAAGGAATCTGTTTCCAATTGGAAGCCTTCCTCGAATTGGAATAAATCCAAGCCATTTAAGAGATCAAAGCCAGCCCCCAAGTCCGCATGAAGGTGCGGCCCTCATTCCAGCTCAGCTGGTAGGGGGCAGATTAAGATTTTTCAAAGATGTTTGGGTCATTTTGGTCCAAAATCAATGGATTCACAGTATTGTCTCTCAGGGGTACAGAATAGGATTCAGAGTAAGACCGCCTGTGAGAAGATTTTTTGTCTCACGCATCCCTGCAAACCCAGTAAAGGCTCAGGCTTTCTTGAAGTGTGTTTTAGAACTGGAGTTATCAGGGGTAATCATGCCAGTTCCGTTTCAGGAACAGGGTCTGGGGTTTTATTCAAATATATTCATTATCCCAAAGAAAGAAAAGCAAGGGCATTATATGTCCACATCAGACTAACAGGATGCATATCTTCATATTCCGATTCATCCAGATCACTATCAGTTCCTGAGATTCTCTTTTCTAGACAAGCATTACCAATTTGTTGCTCTTCCTTTTGGCCTAGCGACAGCTCCAAGAATCTTTTCAAAGATTCTTGGTGCCCTACTCTCTGCAATTAGAGTGCGGGGTATTGCTTATCCGTATTTGGACGATATCTTGGTACTTGCTCAGTCTTTACGTTCTGCAGAATCTTACACAAATCAACTAGTGTTGTTTCTTCAAAAACATGGTTGGAGGATCAATTTACCAAAAAGTTATTTGATTCCTCAGACAAGGGTAACCTTTTTAAGTTTCCAGATAGATTCAGTGTCCATGACTTTGTCTCTAACGGACAAGAGACGTTTGAAATTGGTTGCAGCCTGTCGGAACCTTCAGTCTCAGTCATTCCCTTCAGTAGCTATGTGCATGGAAGTTTTAGGTCTCATGACTGCAGCATCGGACGCGATCCCTTTGCTTGTTTTCATATGAGACCTCTCCAGCTTTATATGCTGAACCAATGGTGCAGGGATTATACAAGGATATCACAATTAATATCCTTAAATCCCAATGTTCGACTATCTCTGACTTGGTGGTTAGATCACCATCGTATTGTTCTAGGGGCCTCTTTCGTTCGTCCAACCTGGACTGTGATCACAACAGTCTTTCAGGTTGGGGAGCCGTTTGGGGATTTCTGACAGCACAAGGGGTTTGGAAATCTCAAGAGGCGAGATTACCAATAAATATTTTGGAACTCCGTTCGATTCTCAGGGCTCTTCAGTTTTGGCCTCTATTGAAGAGAGAACCGTTCATTTGTTTTCAGACAGACAATATCACAACTGTGGCATATGTCAATCATCAGGGTGGGACTCACAGTCCTCAAGCTATAAAAGAAGTATCTCGGATACTTGTTTGGGCGGAATCCAGCTCCTGTCTAATTTCTGCGGTTCATATCCCAGGTATAGACAATTTTGAGGCAGATTATCTCAGTCGTCAGACTTTACATCCGGGAGAGTGTTCTCTCCACCCAGATGTGTTTTCTCAAATTGTTCAGATGTGGGGTTTTCCAGAAATAGATCTGATGGCATCTCATCTAAACAAGAAACTTCCCAGGTACCTGTCCATGTCCAGGGATCCTCAGGCGGAAGCAGTGGATGCGTTAAGACTTCCTTGGTGTTATCAACCTGGTTATATTTTCCCGCCTCTAGTTAAGACCGGACCTTCTGTCTCAAGGTCCGTTTTTCCATCAGGATCTCAAATAATTAAATTTGAAGTTATGGAAATTGAACGCCTAGTGCTTAGTCATAGAGGTTTCTCTGATTCAGTGATTAATACTATGTTACAGGCTCGTAAATCTGTTTCTAGAAAGATTTATTATCAAGTTTGGAAGACTTACATTTCATGGTGTTCCTCTCATAAATTCTCTTGGCATTCTTTTAGAATTCCTAGAATTTTACAGTTTCTTCAGGATGGTTTGGATAAAGGTTTGTCTGCATATTCCTTGAAAGGACAAATCTCTGCTCTTTCTGTTTTATTCCACAGAAAAATTGCTAAACTTCCTGATATTCACTGTTTTGTACAGGCTTTGGTTCGTATCAAGCCTGTCATTAAATCAATCTCTCCTCCTTGGAGTGTTAATTTGGTTTTGAAGGCTTTACAGGCTCCTCCATCATTACAATTTCCATGATTTTCATTTATAAATAATTGGGTGTTTGGATCAGCAATTTTATTTTGATCTATCAAATAACTGAAGGACACAGTAATATTTCAGTAGTGAAATAAGGTTTATTGGATTAACAGAAAATGTGAAATATGCATCAAAACGAAATTAGACAGGTGCATAAATTTGGGCACCCCAACAGAAATATTGCATCAATATTTAGTAGAGCCTCCTTTAGCAGAAATAACAGCCTCTAGACGCTTCCTATAGCCTGTAATGAGTGTCTGGATTTTGGATGAAGGTATTTTGGACCATTCCTCCTTGCAAAACATCTCCAGTTCAGTTAGGTTTGATGGTTGCCGAGCATGGACAGCCCGCTTCAAATCACCCCACAGATTTTCAATGATATTCAGGTCTGGGGACTGGGATGGCCTTTCCAGAACATTGTACTTGTTCTTCTGCATAAATGCCAGAGTAGATTTTGAGCAGTGTTTTGAGTCGTTGTCTTGTTGAAATATCCAGCTGCGGCGTAACTTCAACTTTGTGACTGATTCCTCAACATTATTCTCAAGTATCTGCTGATATTGAGTGGAATCCATGCGACCCTTAACTTTAACAAGATTCCCTGTACCAGCACTGGCCACACAGCCCCACAGCTTGATGGAACATCCACCAAATTTTACTGTGGCTAGCAAGTGTTTGTCTTGGAATGCTGTGTTCTTTTGCCGCCATGCATAACGCCCCTTGCTATGACCAAATAACTCACTGTTAGTTTCATCAGTCCACAGCACCTTCTTCCAAAATGAAGCTGGCTTGTCCAAATGTGTGTTTGCATACCTCAAGCGACTCTGTTTGTGGCGTGTGTGCATAAAAGACTTCTTCCGCATCACTCTCCCATACGCTGAATTGTTGAACGATGCACAGTGACACCATCTGCAGCAAGATGATGTTGTAGGTCTTTGGAGGTGGTCTGTGGGCTGTTTTTGACCGTTCTCACCATCCTTTGCCTCTCCAATATTTTACTTCTGGCCTTAACAAGAACTGTGCCTGTGGTCTTCCATTTCCTCACTATGTTCCTCACAGTGGACACTGACAGCTTAAATCTCTGCAATAGCTTTTTGTAGCCTTCCCCTAAACCATAATGTTGTACAATCTTTGTTTTCAGGTCTTTTGAGACAACTTGCAATTGGCCAACTTAAATACCTTTCCTCATGATTGGATGCACCTGTCTATGAAGTTTAAGGCTTAATGGGCTCACCAAACCAATTGTGTGTTCCAATTAATCAGTGCTAGGTAGTTACAGGTATTCAAATCAACAAAATGACAAGGGTGTCCAAATTAATGCACCTGTCTAATTTGGTTTTGATGCATATTGCACATTTTCTGTTAATCCAATAAACCTCATTTTACTACTGAAATATTACTGTGTCCTTCAGTTATTTGATAGATCAAAATGAAATTGCTGATCCAAACACCCAATTATTTATAAATGGAAATTGTCAGGGGTGCCAAAACTTTTGCATACGACTGTGTGTGTGTATATATATATATATATATATATATATATGTGTGGAAGTGCACTCTTGTGAGCGCAATGCGAACGCAAGCTCACATTTACATTGTTGTCAACTTGTAAAACCAGCTCACATTAGTGTGCGCTGGTATTACTCAGTGAAGAGTTAATATTGCTTTCAAGAAAGCAATATTTAGTGCTCCACTTGTAATCTGACCCTAAATCTGCAGTTTAGAAAATTAACTGCAACAGTATGACTTGTTATTGCTATAATATAAAACTATACCATTGTAGGGGTCAAGAATCGGATTTTTTGTAGGGGTCAAGAATCGGATTCTTGCCATACAAACATTGAATGAGCAGTGAATACCACATTCTTGCAAGTGGGACGGCAGTAGTGGGGGCGATTCTAAATAAACTGCAGAGCATTTTTAACCCTTTCAGGCACAATGTTGCTATAAAGTAAAGGTGCAGATATAAAAAAAAATTCCAACAGCGATTTTATATTTGTCTTCAATATAAGCTTTGTTTGCCATCACTTTAAAACTAAATTGAGTAATATAGCATTAAGATTATTTTGAGTGACAAACTCCATTTTCCATAACTCATTTTAACGCAATACAATTTGCTTTTGCTAACAGATTTTTAGGGCACAGACTACTAAACACATCATTATCTATTAGCTTAAAGTGTCATTGTGCTGTCACTTTTTCTCCCTTGTAATATGTTTCCAAATAACAAATTTATCTCCTGTAGTGTATTCAGTTATTTCAATTAGCTCATTTATCTGTATTTTGTCATTTGAAATAGCTGGTTTAGCCTCCAATAACCCCCACCTATACTGAAAAGTCATTAATGCAGTATTGACTATAGAAGGGTATGTAAACTGGAGGAAAGAAGAAGAAATCACCATGTCAATGGAGAGTGGGAGAGTGAGAGAGACCAGCCCATATGAAATGGTGTCCCTGCAGCATCCAGACTGACAGGTGTGGTGGACATGTTGCGATGGGCAACAACTTGTTGGACGAGGTTACATTGAGTTTGCATTTAAAATAATTATTTATTCCTAATGCAGTACATTAGGAGGATTGCGTTGCTTTTTAAATTTTGTTGCCCTCCTACACTTTACAAGCAGCATACTTTAATGGCTGTTATTTATCTCTAGATAAATGTACATACATGTTTATGTAGGGGTTTTGCACAAATTTCTCAACGCCTGCCATGCAATATGAAGTTTCTGTTATTGAACATGATTTTTTTTAGATGGTGATATCCCTGTTGCATTTAAGCCATTTCATACTTTATAAAAGGCATTAAAGAGGCCTTTGGTTATTGTCTAGGAAATTATGCATCTACCTCATCAGATTTGTTCCGAAATAAAACTAATATTCCTAGTAAATTTCCAATTTCAGATGCTATTAAAGGAATTTGTATGGAAGAATTTACTAAAACTGAAAATCAATTGCATGCCCCCTGAGGAAATATTTTCATCATTTCATTTGCATAATATATGCACTTTCCAGGAAATTATTTTTCTCCACTAATGGGAACAATTGGTGTTGAATGGTGCTATGTTTTATCCTATTTTGGCTAGGTTTTCAAAAATTATAGCCACTGATATTTGGTCCTGTTCACTAAAAACTTTTTTTTGTAATGTTAAAATGGTCGTGGAGGCCTGTAATTAGACCTGAGGTCCTCGTGACTTTTTCGTTAAAATTTTTAAGGCCGATATTGAATTATTTTATGTTTGCAGTGTTGGTGAACTGAGATAACTAGAAATTAAATCTTTTAATGTCCTTTTAAATTGCTCCTGCGTTAAGCCCTTGTTCCTTATAGGTTCACTCATTGCACTTGAGCCTTCAGATCATCCCAAACGCTAGTCTCCCAATCAGTCTTTTACAACTTCTTGAACAACCAGCCTTCTCCCTGGTCACCTCCCTATACTATAATGGATTATGCTCCCAACGTTCAAATAATCAGCCTTAGATATTCCTCTAAATTTACTTTTTGCCATTATTAAAGGTCAAGCCAAAGTTAAACATAAATGGATTAGGTACAGTATGGAATTTTAAACAACTATCCAATTTAATTCTATTATCAATTTTGCTTTGTTCTATTGATAGCCTTTGTTAAAGAGTAGTTCTAGGTGAGTTCAGGAGCATGCATGTGTCTTTAGCCATCTGGCAGCAGTGTTTGCAAAAATGTTTATAGCAATGTTATACATTGTTGTGAATACTGCTGCCATAGAATGCTAAAGACAGGTTCACAATCCTAAGCTTGTAGCAGTCTTTCTAGGGTTTATAGAAATGTTATACATAGCTACTAATACTAGTGCCATAGAATGCACAATCCTAAGCTTGTATAAGGCTACCTAGGTTTTTTCTTCAACAAATTACACTAAGAGAACAAAGCAAGTTCTATAATAGACCGAAATTGGAAAATTGTTAAAATCCCATGCTCTATCTGAATCATGAACGTTTAATTTTGACTTTACTGTCCCTTTAAACCTGTTTTTATTATTACATTGCTGCATATTAATATAACTAGGCTTTTAAAATCCTTTGATTCTAATATTGCACAAACAACAAAAGATTGGATCCATAAGAGCCCTGACGCATACATTGGCTCACATTTGTAACACTTAATATTCATAGTGATGTCAGACATTTCTTGGCATTGTTAGCTCAAAATTCAATCATTGAATGTATGTGCTCAAGGTTATTAGCTGACCTGTATAATATACATCTAACCTGTGAACTCTTACACTATAATATACACCTCTCCTGTGGCCACACAGCTCTGACCTCACACATTTTACTTTTTTTCACAGCTTTGTTCCCTGACATACTTTGTTTTGGTGTCCCAAAGGATAATGGATCATTACATGCAGGAAACAGTATGAGAAATATGTCTAGCTATTTGTCATTGTACTGTTCAGGTTATTTTTGTAGAATCAAAAACTTGTATTTTTTGTAGCAGTGTATTTTATCAGTAATACAGTGAATGTAATAATCAGAATGTAGTGAAGCAGTGCATCACAGTATGTAACATATTTATGGTATGTAAGAATTAGCTCTACACTGAGGTTTTTATCTATTTTGAGAAGTATGAGTAGAAAAGTATGAAACTGACTGCATTTTATTCAGTTCTCTTTATGCAACACTGATATAATATGAATTATAATATGAAATATCACTGATAGGTATTTGCATGCTACCTGGTGTAAGATAAAATGGCCTCAGATATCTTGTCCTGAATATACACTGGCCCTTACTGCTGTTTATACCTGTTTGGAATTTATACCAGTTCTGTTTGTACCTGTTTGGAATTTGGTAGCATGGACAGTACCTCTATCCTTGTTATTCTTCTATAGATCAACATTTTGACCCATTGCCAGTTTCTGCTATTGCAATGATCTGGCCACCCTTAGGACTAGATTTAAAAAGCTGAAGCCTGCTGCCACATATTTAAGAAGAAGAAACTGCTTCTTATTCCTCTCTGCCACCTCAGAGGTGGTGAGATTAATCACCTGACACTCACTCGTTCTGGGTGATTGATATGCCTTGCTCTTAATTGCTTGCGCTGGATCATGGGGTGTCATTGCACTTGTGCAGTGTTAAATTGTGCCATGCAGTGCAACATCGCAAGTAGCGATTGCAGGCGACAGGTTCACTACTTGCAAACCTGTCCGCCTGCAAGAATAATTGTTGGTGTACTAATAAAAAACCCTGAATGCAGTCTCACAGCACACAAGAGTGTGAATGAGTTTAATCCCCATGTCATTTTCTCAGTGTGGTTTTATTACTCAGTCACAATGTGAGGATCTTGAATAGTGAATGTTTCCTTGTGGGAACAGGTATAGTGTTTTATAGTGTTATAGTGTTGGGAGTTTTAGCAGGATTTTCTTATAATATGTGGTGTCTTATACCATGTGGTGAATCTGATTTTCCAGTCCTTACTCCATTTACACCACTGGCTTGCTTGCAAGTTGTATGTTCCTTAGTATGGAGGCTTAGTGTGGAGGAATAGGTTTCTGTTATCGGTTACCCTATGTTTATCTTTAACCTGCTTGATGCAATACATGTTTGTTGTGTGAAGTTAATCTTTGGCACTCTTCAGCTTTCCCAGTAAATTTCTCTAGGTGTTCATTGAAGTATGTAGATTCTGGTCCTGAGTTTAACCCAGTATCCATACGTTGCCAGAGATACCTCAAGAGTCTTGTGAAGTTACGCACAATTTGTTTTATGAGATATATGATATGTATTTATAGCTGTGCAATATAGGACCCACCTCAAATTAACTCAAAAAGGACATTATTAGCTACGTGGTGTTTTTCAAATGCTATGTGATATTTCTAATGCTAATGTGTATTTTTCATCTCTGTTTGAAAGACCAGTGGATTGTGAAGGCTTCCCCAAGTCTGAAAGGTGTCATGGGGTAGAGACACAGATTAATTGAATACATCTTCTGTTTTGGATGTTTTTAGGGATAATCCTGATATATTTTCTTCATAAATGGAAAGAGTCCACAGCTGCATTCATTACTTTAGGGAAAAAACAACCTGGCCACCAGGAGGAGGCAAAGACACACCAGCCAAAGGCTTAAATACTCCTCCCACTCCCCTCACCCCCCAGTTATTCTTTGCCTTTCATCCCAGGAGGTTGGCAGAGAAATGTCAGAAGTTTTTCGATAGTCTCTTATGGAGGGTAATACTCCTCGGCATGGGACTGGAGTTTTAAGTAGTCCTATCAGCCTCTCAGTGAGAGCATGAATGAAAGTTAGAGTCCGGAGATGCAGGAAGAGTCTTTTTGCGAAACCATCCCGACTCATATTAACAACTCCACCAGCAATCAGCGTTGACGAGTTTCACTGCCTGCTTTCTTCTCTCAAGTCCATGGCAGAGGCGACGCTACTATCTATCATTCTTGAAGGGCCTTGTTCCTGTTCCACGACGTAGATTCCGGTAAGATTGTTTCATTTTACTTTCTCATGAATGTAATGTATTACATATGTTTTCCCGAAAGGCTGACACCTTGCGGGACTAACTTTAATTCAGGGGCTTAGTGAGGCTCCTTTTGTATCTTGGTCCTCTGTTTGTCGTTTATTCTCCTTCCCTGGGGGAGAATAATTCAGCCTTGCATGTAAGGGTTGAGGTTCAGCTCCTTATGCCTTGAGGCCTACTTCGGTCACGTGGCGCCTGTCTGCCTGGCTGGTCCAGTTTTAGCGCTGAGTGCTTGCATTATTGTTTTTGTTTCTTTATTATCTTGTTTTTACAAGTTTGAACTAAGCATTCTGAGAAGACCTGCGGGTCTGTGGGGCATGGGGGACTGGTTCAGTCCTTATCAGCCTTTAGGCTGGTCGTCTGGGACTCGGTGGAGTTTCAGTCTGTCACACTCCGTAGGTTCCGATTCTTCGGATTTGATTGTTTTTTCCTTCCCCGCGTGGGTTGAGGATTGGAGGTTTGGGGCCTCTTTTTCGCCGTTTTGGGCGGTCTTGCCTTTCCAGAGTTTTTGGACTTTTGGGGACTCTTCCTTAGGGTCAAGATCTCTGGTCTTGGTATTTTTTCTCCTTAGCGGTTGAGGCCGCCATATGGGAGGGCCTTGCGGTCTCCTATTCTGGGAGTTAGAAGTTCCTTATTTGAATAATTTGCTATTATTTCTTATCCTAGCTATGTCTTGGGGTTGTTTCCGGGGTCGGGATGCTATGAAGTCTCTTCCCTGGATGTTGTCCTTTGGGTTTGTACTCTGAGGAGATTATGAGGCCTAGCTTCATAGGACTTCTGACTTTTTCTACCTATCTCTATGGGGATCTTCCTTGGAAGTATCTGTTGATGCTTTGGAAAGATTACGAGCTCTGTTGGGGTGTCTGGGGCCGTCCTTTTCCGCCCTTTTCTATGGGGGCTGGTGGTTGGGACCTTTTCTTTTCCCCTATCTCTTAGACCTGTTGCTTGGGCTGGTCCGGTGTGGACTAGGATCTGAGATGAGTTGTGTCTCCTCGGTTTATGGAGGTCTGGTGAGCCTTTTGTTGCTTGGCTACGTGGGTTGGCCTTGCAGTTTTGTATAACCTGAGTGTACCCACTACTTGGTGGATGTTACTCTATCCTCGGCTGCTTTTCCTTGTCGGCAAGTGTTTCCTTTTTTTCAGTCATCCTGGTATGACTGCTGCGTTTGGTGCTCAGAGGTTGCTTCTCTGGGGATAACGCACGTTCCCTTGTTTAGGGTACCCTGGGATCCCTGTGAGCGTGGTTCGCTTTTTGGGGCTTTCCACTTTCTTTGGATTTATTGCGCCTTTTTTTTTTTGGGGAATTTTCCGTCGCCTCCCTTTCTATGAAGGAGTGTGTCTTTGAGGTTCGTCCTTTGGGTGATGGTATCTTCTGGAGGAGTGTTGACTCAGTTGCGTCCTTTTTGCGGACTCTAGTACGGCTTGTGGACTATCTTTGGGTCAGTGTCCTTGGGGCAGTGTTTTCCTTTTCAAATGTTTTCTGGCTTCGGATGAAGCAGGATTTTTTCTGGGGTTGTGGTTCAGGCTTGGTGACCTCAGAATGGGGGCCTCCTTTTGTACCCTCCCGTTTTAGCATTCAGCGTCCTCTATAGCTTGGGTATTGTTTTCCCAAAAGTAATGAATGCAGCTGTGGACTCTTTCCATTTATGAAGAAAAACATAAATTATGCTTACCTGATAATTTTCTTTTCTCCAACATTGGTGTGTCCGGTCCACGGCGTCATCCATAACTTGTGGGAATATTCTCTTCCCCAACAGGAAATGGCAAAGAGCACAGCAAAAGCTGTCCATATAGTCCCTCCTAGGCTCCGCCCACCCCAGTCATTCTCTTTGCCGCTGAACAAGCAGCATCTCCACGGAGATGGTGAAGAGTATGTGGTGTTTAGTTGTAGTTTTTTATTCTACTATCAAGAGTTTGTTGTTTTAAAATAGTGCTGGTATGTACTGTTTACTCTGAAACAGAAAAAGATGAAGAGTTCTATTTGTGAGAGGAATATGATTTTAGCAGCAGTAACTAAAATCGTTTGCTGTTTCCACATAGGACTGTTGAGATGAGATAACTTCAGTTGGGGGAAACAGTTGGCAGACTTTTCTGCTTAAGGTATGACTAGCCATATTTCTAACAAGACTGTGTAATGCTGGAAGGCTGTCATTTCCCCTCATGGGGACCGGTAAGCCATTTTCTTAGTCTCAAACAGAATAAAGGGCTTAATATGGGCTATAAAACTGGTAGACACTTTTAAGGGCTAGATCGATTGCTTTATTTGGGCATTTTATACAGCTTGATGTTGAAATTCACACTTTATAAACTTTGGGGAACGTTTTTTTACGTCAGGCACTGGTTTAGACACCTTCCCAGTCAGGAAGGGCCTTCTCTGTAGTTACTTTTGAGAGCAGGACATGCAGCTGCATGCGTGTGGGTCTGAAAGTAGTTGAAAAGGTTCCTAGAAGGCTTCATTTGGTATCGTATACCCCCCCTGGGTTTGGTAAAGTCGCAGCAAAGGCTGTAGCTGGGACTGTAGAGGGGTTAAAACTGTAACCGGCTCCGGTTTCCTCATTTTAAGGGTTAAAGCTCTGAAATTTGGGGTGCAATGCTTTGAATGCTTTAAGACACTGTGGTGAAAATTCCTTCATAGTTTTTCACATATTCAGTAATAAAGTGTGCCCTGTTTAAAATTTAAAGAGACAGTAACGGTTTGTTTTAAAACGATTGTTGTACTTTATTGACAAGTTTAAGCCTGTTTAACATGTCTGTGCCTTCAGATAAACTATGTTCTGTATGTATGGAAGCCAATGTGTCTCCCCCTTCAAAATTGTGTGATAATTGTGCCATAGCGTCCAAACAAAGTAAGGACAGTACTGCCACAGATAGTAAAGTTGCCCAAGATGATTCATCAGATGAAGGGAGTAGACATAGTTCTACATCATCTCCTTCTGTGTCTACACCAGTTTTGCCCACGCAGGAGACCCCTAGTACTTCTAGCTCGCCAATGCTTGTTACTATGCAACAATTGACGGCAGTAATGGATAACTCCATAGCAAATATTTTATCCAAAATGCCTGCATTTCAGAGAAAGCGCGATTGCTCTGTTTTAAACACTGTAGAGCAGGAGGGCACTGATGATAATTGCTCTGTCATACCCTCACACCAATCTGAAGTGGCCATGAGGGAGGTTTTGTCAGATGGGGAAATTTCGGATTCAGGTAGAATTTCTCAACAGGCAGAACCTGATGTTGTGACATTTAAATTTAAATTAGAGCATCTCCGCGCACTGCTTAAGGAGGTGCTATCTACTCTGGATGATTGTGACAACCTGGTCATTCCAGAAAAATTGTGCAAGATGGACAAGTTCCTAGAGGTTCCGGTGCACCCCAACGCTTTTCCTATACCCAAGCGGGTGGCGGACATAGTGAATAAGGAGTGGGAGAAGCCCGGCATACCTTTTGTCCCCCCTCCTATATTTAAGAAATTATTTCCTATGGTCAACCCCAGAAAGGACTTATGGCAGACAGTTCCTAAGGTCGAGGGGGCAGTTTCTACACTAGCCAAGCGCACTACTATTCCTATTGAGGATAATTGTGCTTTCAAAGATCCTATGGATAAAAAATTGGAGGGTTTGGTTAAAAAGATTTTTGTACAGCAAGGTTACCTCCTGCAACCTATTTTGTGCATTATTCCTGTCACTACGGCAGCGTGGTTCTGGTTCGAGGAACTAGAAAAGTCGCTTAGTAGAGAGACTCCGTATGAGGAGGTTATGGACAGAATTCACACACTTAAGTTAGCTAATTCCTTTATTTTAGATGCCGCTTTGCAGTTAGCTAGATTAGCGGCGAAAAATTCAGGGTTTGCAATTGTGGCGCGCAGAGCGCTCTGGCTAAAGTCTTGGTCAGCGGATGTATCTTCCAAGACAAAATTGCTTAATATCCCTTTCAAGGGTAAAACCCTTTTTGGGCCAGAATTGAAAGAGATTATCTCAGACATCACTGGGGGTAAGGGCCACGCCCTTCCACAAGATAGGCCTTTCAAGGCCAAGAATAAGTCTAATTTTCGTTCCTTTCGCAATTTCAGGAACGGACCGGCCTCCAACTCTGCAGCCTCTAGACAAGAGGGTAATGCTTCACAAACCAAA
The DNA here is from genome assembly GCF_027579735.1 of Bombina bombina. Taxonomy (NCBI): domain Eukaryota; kingdom Metazoa; phylum Chordata; class Amphibia; order Anura; family Bombinatoridae; genus Bombina; species Bombina bombina. The sequence goes on along the minus strand of NC_069504.1, from coordinate 470,395,958 downwards.
CCAGCTTGGAAACCGATGCAAGGCTGGAACAAGGGTAAGCAGGCCAAGAAGCCTGCTGCTGCTACCAAAACAGCATGAAGGAGTAGCCCCCGATCCGGGACCGGATCTAGTAGGGGGCAGACTCTCTCTCTTTGCTCAGGCTTGGGCAAGAGATGTTCAGGATCCCTGGGCACTAGAAATAGTTTCTCAGGGTTATCTTCTGGAATTCAAGGAACTACCCCCAAGGGGAAGGTTCCACATGTCTCACTTATCTTCAAACCAAATAAAGAGACAGGCATTCTTACATTGTGTAGAAGACCTGTTAAAAATGGGAGTGATACACCCAGTTCCAACCGTGGAACAAGGAATGGGGTTTTACTCAAATCTGTTTGTAGTTCCCAAAAAAGAGGGAACTTTCAGACCAATTCTGGATTTAAAGATCCTAAACAAATTTCTCAGAGTGCCATCGTTCAAAATGGAAACTATTCGAACGATTTTACCTACAATCCAGGAGGGTCAATTTATGACTACCGTGGATCTAAAGGATGCGTATCTACATATTCCTATCCACAAAGATCATCATCAGTTCCTAAGGTTCGCCTTTCTGGACAAACATTACCAGTTTGTGGCTCTCCCATTCGGGCTAGCCACTGCTCCAAGGATTTTCACAAAGGTACTCGGGTCCCTTCTAGCGGTTCTAAGACCAAGGGGCATTGCAGTGGCACCTTACTTGGACGACATTCTGATACAAGCGTCGTCTCTTTCAAAGGCAAAGGCTCACACAGACATCGTTCTGGCCTTTCTCAGATCTCACGGATGGAAAGTGAACATAGAAAAAAGTTCCCTGTCTCTGTCGACAAGAGTTCCTTTCTTGGGGACAATAATAGATTCTTTAGAAATGAAGATTTTCCTGACAGATGTCAGAAAGTCAAAACTTCTAAACGCTTGTCAAGTTCTTCACTTTGTTCCACGACCTTCCATAGCTCAGTGCATGGAAGTAGTAGGGTTGATGGTTGCAGCAATGGACATAGTTCCTTTTGCGCGAATTCATCTAAGACCATTACAACTGTGCATGCTGAAACAGTGGAATGGGGACTATACAGACTTGTCTCCAGTGATTCAAGTAGATCAGAAGACCAGAGACTCACTCCGTTGGTGGCTAACCCAGGATCACCTGTCCCAGGGAATGAGCTTCCGCAGACCAGAGTGGGTCATCGTCACGACCGACGCCAGTCTAGTGGGCTGGGGCGCGGTCTGGGACTCCCTGAAAGCTCAGGGGCTATGGTCTCGGGAAGAGTCTCTTCTCCCGATAAACATTCTGGAACTGAGAGCGATATTCAATACTCTCAGGGCTTGGCCTCATCTAGCAAAGGCCAGATTCATAAGATTCCAATCAGACAACATGACGACTGTTGCTTACATCAACCATCAGGGGGGAACAAGGAGTTCCCTGGCGATGAGAGAAGTGACCAAAATCATAAAATGGGCGGAGGATCACTCCTGCCACCTATCTGCGATCCACATCCCAGGAGTGGAAAACTTTGAGGCGGATTATCTGAGTCGTCAGACATTCCATCCGGGGGAGTGGGAACTCCACCCGGAGATATTTACCCAGTTGACTCAATTATGGGGCATTCCAGACATGGATTTGATGGCGTCTCGTCAGAACTTCAAGGTTCCTTGCTACGGGTCCAGATCCAGGGATCCCAAGGCGACTCTAGTGGATGCGTTAGTAGCGCCTTGGACCTTCAACCTAGCTTATGTGTTTCCACCGTTTCCTCTCATTCCCAGGCTGGTAGCCAGGATCAAGCAGGAGAGGGCCTCGGTGATCTTGATAGCTCCTGCATGGCCACGCAGGACTTGGTATGCAGACCTGGTGAATATGTCATCGGCTCCACCATGGAAGCTACCTTTGAGACAGGATCTTCTAGTACAAGGTCCATTCGAACATCCAAATCTAGTTTCCCTCCAGCTGACGGCTTGGAAATTGAACGCTTGATTTTATCTAAGCGTGGGTTTTCGGATTCTGTAATAGATACTCTGGTACAAGCCAGAAAACCTGTAACTAGAAAAATTTACCATAAAATATGCAAAAGATATATCTGTTGGTGTGAATGCAAGGGATTCTCATGGAGTAAGATCAAAATTCCTAGGATCCTTTCCTTTCTCCAAGAAGGTTTGGATAAGGGATTATCAGCGAATTCTCTAAAGGGACAGATTTCTGCTTTATCTGTCTTGTTACACAAACGACTGGCAGCTGTGCCTGATGTTCAAGCTTTTGTTCAGGCTTTGGTCAGGATCAAGCCTGTTTACAGACCTTTGACTCCTCCCTGGAGTCTGAATTTAGTTCTTTCAGTTCTTCAAGGGGTTCCGTTTGAACCTCTACATTCCATAGATATCAAGATGTTATCTTGGAAAGTTCTGTTTTTGGTTGCTATTTCTTCTGCTAGAAGAGTTTCTGAGTTATCTGCTTTGCAGTGTAATCCGCCCTATCTGGTGTTCCATTCAGATAAGGTTGTTTTGCGTACTAAACCTGGTTTCCTTCCAAAGGTTGTTTCCAACAAGAATGTTAACCAGGAAATAGTTGTGCCTTCTTTGTGTCCGAATCCAGTTTCAAAGAAGGAACGTTTGTTACACAATTTAGATGTAGTTCGTGTTTTAAAGTTCTATTTAGAAGCAACAAAGGATTTCAGACAAACGTCTTCTCTGTCTGTCGTTTATTCTGGCAAGAGGAGAGGTCAAAAAGCTACTGCTACCTCTCTTTCCTTTTGGCTGAAAAGCATCATCCGATTGGCTTACGAGACTGCCGGATGGCAGCCTCCTGAACGCATCACAGCTCACTCTACTAGGGCTGTGGCTTCCACTTGGGCCTTCAAGAACGAGGCTTCTGTTGATCAGATATGTAAGGCAGCGACTTGGTCTTCCCTGCACACTTTTGCCAGATTCTACAAATTTGATACTTTTGCTTCTTCGGAGGCTATTTTTGGGAGAAAGGTTTTGCAAGCCGTGGTGCCTTCTGTTTAGGTAACCTGATTGGCTCCCTCCCTTCATCCGTGTCCTAAAGCTTTGGTATTGGTTCCCACAAGTTATGGATGACGCCGTGGACCGGACACACCAATGTTGGAGAAAACAGAATTTATGCTTACCTGATAAATTACTTTCTCCAACGGTGTGTTCGGTCCACGGCCCGCCCTGGTTTTTTAATCAGGTTTGATGAATTTCTTTCTTTAACTACAGTCACCACGGCACCTTATGGTTTCTCCTGTTTTTTCTCCTGTCCATCGGTCGAATGACTGGGGTGAGCGGAGCCTAGGAGGGACTATATGGACAGCTTTTGCTGTGCTCTTTGCCATTTCCTGTTGGGGAAGAGAATATTCCCACAAGTTATGGATGACGCCGTGGACCGGACACACTGTTGGAGAAAGTAATTTATCAGGTAAGCATAAATTCTGTTTTCTTCAGATGGAAAGAGTCCACAGCTCCCTGCCCGTGTTTTTACGGGGGGGCGGCTGTACTTTTTGTTCTTCTGACATCTTTTCACCCTGATATTTCTTCTACTGTTCCTTGTTCCTCGGCAGAATGACTGGGCGATGAGGGGAGTGGGAGGAGTATATAAGCCTTTGACTGGGGTGTCTTTGCCTCCTCCTAGTGGCCAGGGCTGTTTCTCTCTTAATACAGATCAGGTTTTGTTTTCTTTGTTGATGGTTAACTCCTTTTTTCAAAAGAGCATACTGAGGTAAGCCCAGGAGTGTGCACGTATCTTAAGCACTATATGGCAGCAATGTTTGCTGTGTTTGTTACAATGTTATACATACAGTGCTCAGGACATGTGTATACTTCTGAGCCTACCTGAGTATTCTCTAGTAGAATGGAGCTAAGTTTCATCAAAGGGTACCTATAAAAGTGTTACAGTTGACAATAGGAGAACATTTTTTAATTTGTAAAAATTCTATGATCATTATTGCAATAGATCATGTAATGTACTTTCATGATCAAATTTACTTCATTCTTTTGGTGTTCAGTTTTGAACAGCATATCTAGATATGCTCAGGAGTAAAATTGTGTCTTGAGCACTATATGGCAGAAGTGTTTCCAACAATGCAAGTCTTTTTTAAAGATATAAAAAAAAAAAAAAAACTATACTATGATCTATTTACTGTAACACATTTTTCTATATATACTTTACCAGTTGTTTATGTATATGCTAATAGTCATTACTTTCCCCAAACAGTTTATGTACAATAATATTTGATGTAGCACTGTAGGAAAAAAACCTACTTCCTTATAAACATTAAATAGATGTTTGACATTATCGATTACTGGTAAAACCATGCTGACTCCCATTTATGATCTTGTTTATCAGTATATAGCCTTGAATGTAATCCCTTATAATTCCTTCTAGTAGCTTCCCGCTATTGATCTCACAATTACTGGCTTTTACCACCCTTAATGCCCTTCTGGGACAAAATTAGCTTTGCGCTAGTTCTTCTGTACCATACCTTAGACAGAACAGAAAAAAACAGCTTCCAGACCTGCTACTGATCACCCTGCCATAATGACATTTTAGTGTTAATATTTTACTTTTTACACAATTTTTGCCATTTATATGCTTGGAGTTCCTTTTTTAGGGTTAATGTTGCTGTCTTTTGTAATGATTTTTGTTTTCTATTTCTATATGGTGGATTACATTTAAAAATTTCCCTGTTTTTTAACATTTTATTGGGCTCTTCAACTTTTGTTTTCTATTTAATATAAAGTAGGAATTTTCCAGTAGATTAACAATTAGTAGCCCATATAGGGCCAGATTTCAAACTGAGTGCAAAATATTGCTTCAGCGAAATCGATATTTGCACTCAACTTAGTAATACCAGTGCACCTAAAATTGCTCACAAGAGCGCACTTCCATATGCTCCAATGGGAGCCTCGTTCTCAGACACGGCATGAGAAATGAGTGCAGTGAAGGTGTTAAGTCACGCAGTGATGGGCAGGAATTATAAATATACATGTATATAATGTGATAGTGCACAAAAGGATATGTACAAGATGTCCCAAGGGTGGCAACTGCTGTTGATGTTTCCCGACAAAACCTCAGGGAAAAGGAGGAAAAAACACAAATAGTGAAGTCCTGCTAATAACACAATAGGCGGAGTCTTGTGCCATACTGAACCGATAACGGCATTCATTAGACATTGTGAAAACACGGTCTTTGTTTGCGTTTGTTGTTTGCTTCGGACAGTCTCCTATTATTGCCTTTTGACCCCACTTGTTTTTATAAATAAATTGTTCATTTTTTATCCAGTTCTGAGTCCTTCTATTCGGAGCTTTAACCCATTTGGAACTTCAATCTTTGCCTTTGTCTCCTATTTGGATTCTTCCTGTGTCTGGAAATATAGAGCTTGATTTTGAAGCTCTAGAGTATGTGAGTGCCTCTCTGCTTTAACTATGAGCTATTAATTAGCAGGACTTCACTATTTGTGTTTTTTTCTCCTTTTCCCTGAGGTTTTGTCTGGAAACATCAACAGCAGTTACCACCTTTGGGACATCTTGTACATATCCTTTGGTACACTATCACATTGTTTTCTTCTAAAGATGTGGTGAGTCCACGGATTCATCTTAATTGCTGTTGGGAATACCACTCCTCGCCAGCAGGAGGAGGCAAAGAACACCACAGTAAAAACTATCACTTCCCTACCCATAAACCCCAGTCATTTGCTTTGCCTTTAAGTGCATGGAGGAGGTGAAGTTTAGTGTGTAATTAAAATACATTTTTCAGTGAAGATGGATTACTTCAAGCAAGCTGCAGGGTATAGCCTTATCCCACGTTAGTCTTTGCGGTTGAGCTTTGGTGGCTTTAAAGCAGTGGAGAACTTGCAAAGTGGTGCTTGCTGTGCTTTCTTCACTTATGCTGCCCTGACCTCAGATATCTCAGGTCAGTAGTAGTAAGAGGTAGTAGCAACAAACACTGTGGGGGACTTTAAAAATGCATGGGACAAGCATAGGGCTATCCTACGAACTAGATAAGTTTATACTGTTAGGTAAGGTGGGGCAGACTTGCTGGGCCTATGGCTCTTATCTGCCGTCAATATCTATGTTTCTATGTTTCTATGTTACTTTGCTATCTGCTCTGAACCTAGTCTCTGTGAGGAAGAGGTGTCCTCTCATACTTAGGAGCTGTGTTTCATGTTGGACAGCTAAGCAGGTAAGTGCGGGTCTTCCTAGTTGGAGAGGGGCACTTAAGATTCCCTGCGGGGATATACTAAGGACAACATTAGCTCACCCCTGGAGTCAAGGTTCGCTTTGACATGTTTGCAGGCACAGTGTGTTTGGGAGAGACAGTATGGGACACTTTGTGTTTAACTGAGGGCTCGTTTTGTGTAAGCGATGCGCTGATGTTTAGTTTTTATCTCTGTTCCGACGGGCAGTTTAAGTTATAACCACGCCCCCTCCTTCTCAGCATCCACGGGAGGTTTTCGCACCTTCCAGGCGTCTGCTTACGTCATCGGGCCTGCTGTCCTAGCTCTGTTCGCTGTGGAGGCTGTTAGCATATACGGCTGTGTGGTGAGGGAGCGCATAGAAGTTGAAGTTCCGCTTCAGGTGGTGGTAAGGGCACCTCGGTGTACTGAGGTGCGGAAGGAGGGTAAGTCGGAGGTTAAATTTTAAGTAAATAAAATTATTTGAATTGTTTCTTTTTCATTCTAACTTAGTTTGACTTTATCATTTTTAGTTGAATAGCGCTAACCGTTTTCTGTTGGCTGGGGTAATAACCAGACATGTCTGATATGGATCAGGAGTCTGTTCAATTTAATCCTTGTGTATTGTGTTTAGATGCACAAATTGCAGCCCTTATGCAGATCTGTTTTTCCTGTGTTAAACAGACATTACAGGGTAAAGATAGGTGTTTTAATGTGGAGCCTAATGTCTCTCAGGAGGATGCTGTCCAGGTGTTACCAGGGCCTTCCCCTATTTCGTCCCAAGCCTCTATGGCGTCTAGCACTGTGTCCTGCGGTTCCTCTCTTACTCCCAGTGGAGCATTTTTAAAGGCAGAGATTGCTGCACATGTATCCTCAGCGGTATCTGCAGCTCTGGCCGAGTTTCCCAGATTTTTAGGGAAGCACAAGAGGAAATCTAAAAGTTCAGAGACTAGGGTATCTGTTACTAATTCTGAACCTCAGGTTCCTCTAAGATCTGAGGGCGAGGAACACTCTCACTCGGAGGGTGAAATTTCAGATTCAAACAGTGTAATGCCTTTTCTTTGATGGTGAAGGATCTTCTTTCAGGTTTAAGCTGGCACACCTCCGATTGCTATTAAAGGAGGTTTTAGCTACTTTGGATGACTCGGAGACTCCGGCGGTATTCACGCCTAAAAAGTCCAATAAACGTAATAGTCTTTTTGATGTTCCTTCCTCTTCATAGGTTTTCTCGGTACCGGATAGGACTAAGGAGATCATAGCCCAGGAGTGGGAGAAGCCAGGAGTGGCTTTTACACTGTCTCCGGTGTTTAGGAAAATGTTTCCAGTAGAGTCATTGATTAAGGAATCTTGGGCTGTGGTGCCCAAGGTAGAGGGTGCCATTTCTACTTTGGCCAAGAAAACTACTATACCTATTGAGGATAGTTGCTCCTTCAAAGATTCAATGGATAAGAAGATGGAGGCCTATTTAAAAAAGATTTATATACATCTTGGTCTTCAATGGCAACCAGTGGTATGTATTGCCACGGTAACTAGTGCAGCCTCATATGGGTTTGAGGCATTGATGGATTCTCTACAGGAGGAGACGCCTCTAAATGAGATCCAGGACAGGATAAGAGCTCTCAAGTTCACTAATTCCTATATCGCTGACGCGGTCCTGCATGTCCTTAGATTGGGGGCTAAGGTTTCTAGTTTTGCCGTTTTGGCCAGACGGGCTTTATGGTTAAAGCCTTGGTCAGCTGACGTTTCGTCTAAGGTTAAACTGATGGCTCTTTCTTATAAGGGGAAGACCTTATTTGGACCGGGTTTGGCGGAAATCGTTTCTGATATAACAGACGGGAAAGGGTCTTTTCTGCCCGAGGATAAGAGAAGCAAACCAAAGGGACGTCAGAGTAATTTTCGTTCCTTTCGTAACTTTAGAGGAAAGTCATCCTCGTCCAAACAGGATAATATTTAGCCATCCTGGAAGTCGAACCAGTCCTGGAGTAATGGAAAGCAGACCAATAAGCCTGAGGCTGACTCTAAATTTGCATGAAGGGGTTGCCCCCGATCCAGGCTTGGATCAAGTAGGGGCAGACTTTCTCAATTCGCCTAGGTTTGGTTAAGAGATGTTCCAGACCCGTGGGCGGTGGAAATTGTCTCTCAAGGCTACAGGTTAGAATTCAAGGCTTGTCCTCCCAGGGGCAGGTTTCACCTTTCAGGTTATCTGTAAACCAGATAAAGAGAGAGGCGTTCTTAAAATGTGTCGAAGATCTTTCGGCCCTTGGAGTGAATGTACCCGTTCCAAGATTGGAACAGGGTTTGGGATTCTACTCAAACCTGTTTGTGGTTCAGAAAAAAGAATGGACTTTCCGTCCGATTCGAGACTTAAAATGTCTCAACAAATTCCTCAGTGTTACGTCCTTCAAAATGGAAACCATTCGGACAATTCTTCCCTTTATCCAAGAGGGTCAATATATGATGACCATAGATCTAAAGGATGCATATTTGCACTTTCCCATTCACAGGGATCATCACAAGTTCCTGAGGTTTGCATTTCTAGATCGTCACTTTCAGTTTGTGGCCTTACCCTTCGGTCTGGCCACGGCTCCCAGGAAATTCTCAAATGTTCTAGGAGCCCTATTAGTGGTGGTTCAATCCAGGGGGATAGCAGTGGCTCCCTATCTGGACGACATTCTGATTCAGGTCCCTTCCTTTTTTCAGGCAGAATCTCACACCGAGAGGTTACTGACTTTTCTCTTGTCTCACGGGTGGAAGGTGAATCTGGAGAAGAGTTCTCTGGTTCCAGCAACAAGAGTAGTGTTCCTAGGGACAATCATAGGCTCTGTCCAGATGAAGATCTTCCTGACGGAGACCAGAACGGACAAGCTCCTATTGTTTTGCCGATCTCTGCAGGAGACACCTCTTCCCTCAGTTGCCCTATGTATGGAGGTAATTGATCTAATGGTAGCTGCTATGGACATTGTGCCATTTGCCCGATTTCATCTGAGAGCTCTGCAGTTGTGCATGCTTAGGCAGTGGAACTGAGATTATATGGATCTATCTCCAAAGTTAACTCTAGACCAGAAGACGAAGGATTCTCTCAAGTGGTGGCTATCTCGGGATCACCTGACCCAAGGCACCTGTTTTCAGAGACCTTCTTGGGTGATAGTAACGACAGATGCCAGTCTAGTGGGCTGGGGCACAGTCTGGAATTCTCTAAAGGCTCAGGGTCTTTGGACTTGAGAGGAGTCCGAGCTGCCGATCAACATATTAGAGCTGAGAGTAGTTTACAATGCGCTGTTGGCCTGGCCTCAGTTGGTCTTGAGCCAGTTCATCAGGTTCCAGTAGGACAACATAACTTCAGTGGCGTACATCAACCACCAGGGAGGAACTCGGAGATCGCTAGCTATGACAGAGGTGTTTTGGATCATTCAGTGGGCGGAGTACCACTGTTGCTGTCTTTAAGCCATCCATATCCCGGGAGCAGACAACTTGAAAGTGGACTTCCTAAGCAGACAGATTTTTCATCCAGGGTAATGGGAACTTTATCCAGAGATATTCTCCAGATTGATATCCAGATGGGGGATTCCGGACTTGGACCTCATGGCGTCGCGTCAAAATGGCAAGCTTTCATACTACAGGTCCAGGTCGAGGGATCCTCAAGCGTGTCTGATAGACGCACTGGTGGCCCCTTGGAACTTTAGCATGGCCTATCTGTTTCCACCGTTTGCTCTTCTGCCTCGGGTGATTGCTCGCATAAGACAGGAAAGGGCGTCAGTGATCCCAATTGCCCCAGCTTGGCCTCAAAGAATTTGGTATCTGGATCTGGTGGAGATATCATCTTTACCTCCGTGGAGGCCGTCCCTGAGGGAGGACCTTCTTCTTAAGGGACCTTTTCTTCATCCAAATCTCGTTTCTCTAAAGCTGACTGCTTGGAGATTGAACGCTTGATCCTATCCAAGCGGGGGTTTTCAAAGTCAGTAGGTGAGACTATGGTTCAGGCTCATAAGCCTGTTACCAGGAAGATTTACCATAAGATTTGGAGGAAATATTTCTTCTGGTGTGAAGACAAGGTATATTCTTGGAGTAAGGTTAGGATCCCAAGAATGTTATTTTTTCTCCAGGAGGGCTTGGAGAAGGGTTTGCACCTTGAAGGGTCAGGTTTCAGCCTTGTCAGTGTTATTGCACAAGCATTTGGCGGATGTGCCAGATGTTCAATTCTTTTGTCAGACCTTGGTCAGAATTAGGCCTGTGTTTAAGGCGGTGGCTCCCCCTTGGAGCCTCAATCTTGTTTTTAAAATTTTGCAGCGGTGTCCGCTTAAGCCGACACATTCTTTGGATATTAAGCTTTTATCGTGAAAGGTTTTATTTTGTTGGCCGTTTCTTCGGCTCGAAGGGTGTCTGAACTGACTGCCTTGCAGTTTGACTCTCCGTATCCTATTTTTCATGCAGATAAGGCTGTTCTTCGCACTAAGTTGTTTTTTTTTCCCAAAGTTGTATCTACTAAGAATATTTACCAGGAAATTGTTGTTCCTTCCCTGTGTCCGAAACCACATTCGGATAAAGAAGTTTGTTACATAATCTGGACGTGGTACGTGCTCTTAAGTTGGCTGGGGTAATAACCAGACATGTCTGATATGGATCAGGAGTCCGTTCAATTTAATCCTTGTTTATTGTGTTTAGATGCACAAATTGCAGCCCTTATGCAGATCTGTTTTTCCTGTGTTAAACAGACATTACAGGGTAAAGATAGGTGTTTTAATGTGGAGCCTAATGTCTCTCAGGAGGATGCTGTCCAGGTGTTACCAGGGCCTTCCCCTATTTCGTCCCAAGCCTCTATGGCGTCTAGCACTGTGTCCTGCGGTTCCTCTCTTACTCCCAGTGGAGCATTTTTAAAGGCAGAGATTGCTGCACAAGTATCCTCAGCGGTATCTGCAGCTCTGGCCGAGTTTCCCAGATTTTTAGGGAAGCACAAGAGGAAATCTAAAAGTTCAGAGACTAGGGTATCTGTTACTAATTCTGAACCTCAGGTTCCTCTAAGATCTGAGGACGAGGAACACTCTCACTCGGAGGGTGAAATTTCAGATTCAAACAGTGTAATGCCTTTTCTTTGATGGTGAAGGATCTTCTTTCAGGTTTAAGCTGGCACACCTCCGATTGCTATTAAAGGAGGTTTTAGCTACTTTGGATGACTCAGAGACTCCGGCGGTATTCACGCCTAAAAAGTCCAATAAACGTAATAGTCTTTTTGATGTTCCTTCCTCTTCATAGGTTTTCCCGGTACCGGATAGGACTAAGGAGATCATAGCCCAGGAGTGGGAGAAGCCAGGAGTGGCTTTTACACCGTCTCCGGTGTTTAGGAAAATGTTTCCAGTAGAGTCATTGATTAAGGAATCTTGGGCTGTGGTGCCCAAGGTAGAGGGTGCCATTTCTACTTTGGCCAAGAAAACTACTATACCTATTGAGGATAGTTGCTCCTTCAAAGATTCAATGGATAAGAAAATGGAGGCCTATTTAAAAAAGATTTATATACATCTTGGTCTTCAATTGCAACCAGTGGTATGTATTGCCACGGTAACTAGTGCAGCCTCATATGGGTTTGAGGCATTGATGGATTCTCTACAGGAGGAGACGCCTCTAAATGAGATCCAGGACAGGATAAGAGCTCTCAAGTTCACTAATTCCTATATCGCTGACGCGGTCCTGCAGGTCCTTAGATTGGGGGCTAAGGTTTCTAGTTTTGCCGTTTTGGCCAGACGGGCTTTATGGTTAAAGCCTTGGTCAGCTGATGTTTCGTCTAAGGTTAAACTGATGGCTCTTTCTTATAAGGGGAAGACCTTATTTGGACCGGGTTTGGCGGAAATCGTTTCTGATATAACAGATGGGAAAGGGTCTTTTCTGCCCGAGGATAAGAGAAGCAAACCAAAGGGACGTCAGAGTAATTTTCGTTCCTTTCGTAACTTTAGAGGAAAGTCATCCTCGTCCAAACAGGATAATATTTAGCCATCCTGGAAGTCGAACCAGTCTTGGAGTAATGGAAAGCAGACCAAGAAGCCTGCGACTGACTCTAAATCTGCATGAAGGGGTTGCCCCCGATCCAGGCTTGGATCAAGTAGGGGGCAGACTTTCTCAATTCGCCCAGGTTTGGTTAAGAGATGTTCCAGACCCGTGGGCGGTGGAAATTGTCTCTCAAGGCTACAGGTTAGAATTCAAGGGTTGTCCTCCCAGGGGCAGGTTTCACCTTTCCAGGTTATCTGTAAACCAGATAAAGAGAGAGGTGTTCTTAAAATGTGTCGAAGATCTTTCGGCCCTTGGAGTGAATGTACCCGTTCCAAGATTGGAACAGGGTTTGGGATTCTACTCAAACCTGTTTGTGGTTCAGAAAAAAGAATGGACTTTCCGCCTGATTCGAGACTTAAAATGTCTCAACAAATTCCTCAGTGTTACGTCCTTCAAAATGGAAACCATTCGGACAATTCTTCCCTTTATCCAAGAGGGTCAATATATGATGACCATAGATCTAAAGGATGCATACTTGCACTTTCCCATTCACAGGGATCATCACAAGTTCCTGAGGTTTGCATTTCTAGATCGTCACTTTCAGTTTGTGGCCTTACCCTTCGGTCTGGCCACGGCTCCCAGGATATTCTCAAATGTTCTAGGAGCCCTATTAGTGGTGGTTCAATCCAGGGGGATAGCAGTGGCTCCCTATCTGGACGACATTCTGATTCAGGTCCCTTCCTTTCTTCAGGCAGAATCTCACACAGAGAGGTTACTGACTTTTCTCTGGTCTCACGGGTGGAAGGTGAATCTGGAGAAGAGTTCTCTGGTTCCAGCATCAAGAGTAGTGTTCCTAGGGACAATCATAGGCTCTGTCCAGATGAAGATCTTCCTGACGGAGACCAGAACGGACAAGCTCCTATTGTTTTGCCGATCTCTGCAGGAGACACCTCTTCCCTCAGTTGCCCTATGTATGGAGGTAATTGATCTAATGGTAGCTGCTATGGACATTGTGCCATTTGCCCGATTTCATCTGAGAGCTCTGCAGTTGTGCATGCTTAGGCAGTGGAACTGAGATTATATGGATATATCTCCAAAGTTAACTCTAGACCAGAAGAAGAAGGATTCTCTCAAGTGGTGGCTATCTCGGGATCACCTGACCCAAGGCACCTGTTTTCAGAGACCTTCTTGGGTGATAGTAACGACAGATGCCAGTCTAGTGGGCTGGGGCACAGTCTGGAATTCTCTAAAGGCTCAGGGTCTTTGGACTTGAGAGGAGTCCGAGCTGCCGATCAACATATTAGAGCTGAGAGCAGTTTACAATGCGCTGTTGGCCTGGCCTCAGTTGGTCTTGAGCCAGTTCATCAGGTTCCAGTCGGACAACATAACTTCAGTGGCGTGCATCAACCACCAGGGAGGAACTCGGAGATCGCTAGCTATGACAGAGGTGTTTTGGATCATTCAGTGGGCGGAGTACCACTGTTGCTGTCTTTAAGCCATCCATATCCCGGGAGCAGACAACTTAAAAGTGGACTTCCTAAGCAGACAGATTTTTCATCCAGGGTAATGGGAACTTTATCCAGAGATATTCTCCAGATTGATATCCAGATGGGGGATTCCGGACTTGGACCTCATGGCGTCTCGTCAAAATGGCAAGCTTTCATACTACAGGTCCAGGTCGAGGGATCCTCAAGCGTGTCTGATAGACGCACTGTTGGCCCCTTGGAACTTTAACATGGCCTATCTGTTTCCACCGTTTGCTCTTCTGCCTCGGGTGATTGCTCGCATAAGACAGGAAAGGGCGTCAGTGATCCCAATTGCCCCAGCTTGGCCTCAAAGAATTTGGTATCTGGATCTGGTGGAGATATCATCTTTACCTGAGGGAGGACCTTCTTCTTCAGGGACCTTTTCTTCATCCAAATCTCGTTTCTCTAAAGCTGACTGCTTGGAGATTGAACGCTTGATCCTATCCAAGCGGGGGGTTTTAGAGTCAGTAGGTGAGACTATGGTTCAGGCTCATAAGCCTGTTACCAGGAAGATTTACCATAAGATTTGGAGGAAATATTTCTTCTGGTGTGAAGACAAGGTATATTCTTGGAGTAAGGTTAGGATCCCAAGAATGTTATTTTTTCTCCAGGAGGGCTTGGAGAAGGGTTTGCACCTTGAAGGGTCAGGTTTCAGCCTTGTCAGTGTTATTGCACAAGCATTTGGCGGATGTGCCAGATGTTCAATTCTTTTGTCAGACCTTGGTCAGAATTAGGCCTGTGTTTAAGGCGGTGGCTCCCCCTTGGAGCCTCAATCTTGTTTTTAAAATTTTGCAGCGGTGTCCGCTTAAGCCGACGCATTCTTTGGATATTAAGCTTTTATCGTGAAAGGTTTTATTTTGTTCGCCGTTTCTTCGGCTCGAAGGGTGTCTGAACTGACTGCCTTGCAGTTTGACTCTCCGTATCCTATTTTTCATGCAGATAAGGCTGTTCTTCGCACTAAGTTGGTTTTTTTTCCCAAAGTTGTATCTACTAAGAATATTTACCAGGAAATTGTTGTTCCTTCCCTGTGTCCGAAACCTTCTTCGGATAAAGAAGTTTGTTACATAATCTGGACGTGGTACGTGCTCTTAAGTTTTATTTGGAGGCGACTAAAGACTTTTTAGTAAGTCTTCTGCTCTTTTTGTTTGTTTTTCTGGAATTAATAGAGGTCAGAAGGTCTCTACTCTTGCTTGTTGGCTGCGAGGTGTGATTCGCATGGCATATGAGTCCTCTGGGAAGCAGCCTCCGTAGAGGATTAAGGCTCACTCCACTAGAGCTGTAGCCTCTTCTTGGGCTTTCAAACATGAAGCTTCTATGGAACAGATTTGCAAGGCTGCAACTTGGTTTTCCTTACATACCTTTTAAAAATTTTACAGATTTGATACTTTTGCCTCGGCTGAGGCAGCTTTTGGGAGAAAGGTTCTTCAAGCGGTGGTGCCTTCCGTTTAGGCATGCTGGTTTTTATCCCTCCCTATTCATTGGTGTCCTCTAGCTTGGGTATTGGTTCCCAACAGTAATTAAGATGAACTCACCACATTTTTAAAAGAAAACAAAATGTATGCTTACCTGATAAATTTATTTCTCCAAGATGTGGTGAGTCCACGGACCCACCGTTTTTGTTTTGTGGATTTTGACTAAACCTCAGACACCTCCGCACCTGGTGTTACTTTCCTTTCTCCATTTACTTTTGGTCGAATGACTGGGGTTTATGGGTAGGAAAGTGATACTAAACAGTTTTTACTGTGGTGCTCTTTGCCTCCTCCTGCTGGCGAGGAGTGGTATTCCCAACAGTAATTAAGATGAACCTGTGGACTTACAACAGACTTAGAGAAATAAATTTATCAGGTAAGCATACATTTTGTTTTTTGTGTTTCTGTTTATTGGATTGTGATTTAAGCAAGTTTATATATTGTTTTGTTTCATATATGTATATAAGCATATACATACAGTATATATTTACTCTGAACACACAGTCCCCCTAGACCGCAATGTAAAGGCACTTTTCTAGCACCATGCATCCACCAACTTTAGCCCCCAAAAACTGCTTAGAGCATTTTTTATTTTGTAAAGCCACTACACACTTAGGGCAAGATTACAAGTCGCGCAGCAACTCAATTGTGAAAACACTGTACGCGTTCTGGCTTTTTCGCATTTAGGGTTGCGCAGCTATTACAAGTTTCAAAATAACTTATTTTGCGCATGCATTAAGCAGATTAATGCAAATCCGTTGCGCGTTCTTGTATTCCCCATAGAAGTCAATGGAGAAGACAAATAGAAAAAAACCCTAATATGTTGTACAAAGCCCTTGATATATTTTCTCCTTCAAAAGTGTACATGAAAATGCGAATATTTCATATTGGGAAAATGCAACGAAATATGTTCTATTTATAAATAAATATTTCTCTATATATGTGATGATTTTTGGACTGATATATCTATTTATTGTGAGATATATATATGAATAGGCGATAGCTTACTCTATAAGTAGTGCTGTTATTTTGTTATTTATTTTGATGAATATATATATGTCTAGATATCTTGAGATCTATATGCGAATATCTCTTTGATGTGCATAAGATTGTAATGTGAAATATTTTCATTATCTCCATAGTTAAACATATCTCTATACATATAAATCCATGTTTCTCTATACATGTGTATGTTTGTCAATGTAAAATCCCTGCGTCAGCTTTTTTTTTTCTTCTAACACCCGAGATCTCCTATCTTCGAGCCCTTATAACTGGTGTGTGCAATATTTTTTTCAAATCATTTTTATTGACAGTGTTGATATGAGTGTAACTGTACTTTTGTAATGTTTTTTGGAAGTGTTTTGTGAAACTTTTATGTTGCGCAAAACTGTTAACTACTGCTCTTCGAACATGGTAAGGATTGTTGCATAAAAGAATGTGCACACGCAATCGCGATTTTTCAAGACTTGTAATACCTGCACAATGGAAATTGGTTGCAAAAAGACCATATCGCGTGCGGAAAACTCTTAATGCACAACTTGTAATCTTGCCCTTAATTTTGGGTGCAATTTGGGGTAATTTTAAAAATTTGTAATAGCTAGTTATTTATTGCGCACCCGTAAATGGACGAATTTGCCGTTTGTGGGTGCGCAATAAATGTGCGCTCCTCTTGTAATCTAGCCCATAATATTTACTCCTCTAATTAGAAGATCACGGAGTGTAATCTGTGCTAACTAATTAAAGCTATAAATGTTTCTGATTTATGAATTACTTGGTAGATGTTTTGCTTTTCATTAACCCAGAAATAAAATGTTGATGTTGTTGGAAGAGGTTAGATTTTATCGAAACACTCAATTCAAATATGTTTACATAGCTGTTTACAATAGCAATTTAAGCATTATTGGGCTGCCTACAAATGAATCTGCTTGTACCCACTGGCTCATATCCTGATGGAGTTTTTATAGTAATAAATTAGAGTTTTATTGGTATTACCACTAAGGTATAGACTAGTGTTGCTATCTTCATCATATATAATGGCAGGTGGGAGACATACACCAGTCTATAGTGATACCCACAGACCTCTGCTGACCAATACTGGCTCGTGCTTCCATATTTGCCCCCAACTAATATGCATTTTTTGTGGAACTGATTAGTAATATTGACACCTACCGTAAATGAGATAGGTAAGTGCATATAGAAATTAAAATTATTATAGACAAAAAAACAAAATGTTTGGGACAAATGCAGTCTTATAAGGGTTATTTATTCAGTGCATTGTACGTTATAAATATACTGCAATGTAAATACATTACTAGTCTCAATTTACATAGCTGTGCAATATATCAATTTACAGTTCTGCTTGACATGGTTGATGAGATCTTTCACAGGGGCAAAACACCCAGTAAATATTGTGTTATTTTAGCATGTTGAAAATAAATGATCTTATAAATGCAATACAGAAATATGACATAGATTTACCATACTAATTTCACCACATTGTAGATCTAATAAGTGTTTGTTTCTCTTTACCACATGAAATAACATAATAGGTGCCATTAGAGTTAAGGGGACAGTCAAGTCCAAAAAAAAACTTTCATGTTTGAAATAGGACATGTAATTTTAAACAACTTTCCAATTTACTTTTATCACCAATTTTGCTTTGTTCTCTTGGTATTCTTAGTTGAAAGCTAAACCTAGGAGGTTCATATGCTAATTTCTTATACCTTGAAGGCCGCCTCTAATCTAAATGCATTTTACTAGTTTTTCACCACTAGAGGGCATTAGTTCGCGTGTTTCATATAGATAACATTGAGCTCATGCACGTGAATTTACCATGGAGACAGCTCTGATTGGCTAAAATGCAAGTCTGTCAAAAGAACTGAAATAAGGGGGCAGTCTGCTGAGGCTTAGATACAAGGTAATTACAGAGGTAAAACGTGTATAATTATTACTGTGTTGGTTATGCAAAACTGAGGAATTGGTAATTAAGGGATTATCTATCTTTTAAAACAACTAGTACTAGTGTGAGCAGCATCTCTAGCAGCAACCTAGAAGTTACGCTCGTATATTTCTGCCTTCTGCCGTAGTTTTTTGGCCCATAGGCAGGTATACCAAACCCGCGCAGTTTGGTATCCAATATACAGCGTAAGGACTTACGTGGCGAAAATGGAGAAATCTTACCATCTTAATCCATTTTCACCTCGCCACAAAATGCAACCGTAGTAAGCCTTACGCTGTCTATTGGAGCCCCGTAACTCCCTAAACTACCTGCCAAATAAAACACCTAACGCATGCGCAATGTCTATCTACCTGTCAACCGCAATCTGCTAAATAAAACCTAACGCATGCGCAATGTCTATCTACCTGTCAACCGCTATCCCCCGCCGCAATCCCTAATAAAGTATTTAACCCCTAAACCGCCGCTCCCGGACCCCGCCGCCACCTACATTAAAAGTATAACCCCCTAATGTGATCCCCCTACACCGTCGCCAGCTACATTACATACCTCCTAATGTGAGCCCCTTTCACCGCCGCCATCTATATTACCTACCCCCGAATGTGAGCCCCTTACACCGCCGCCATTTACATTACCTACCCCCTAATGTCAGCCCCTTACGCCGCCGCCATCTACATTACCTACCCCCTAATGTGAGCCCCTTACACCGCCGCCATCTACATTACCTACCCCCTAATGTGAGCCCCTTACACCGCCGCCATCTACATTACCTACCCCCTAATGTGAGCCCCTTACACCGCCGCCATCTACATTATCTACCCCCTAATGTGAGCCCCTTACACCGCCGCCATCTACATTACCTACCCCCTAATGTGAGCCCCTTACACCGCCGCCATCTATATTACCTAACCCCTAATGTGAGCTCCTACCCCGCCGCCAGCTATATTAATTACATTAACCCCTAATTTAATCCCCCTATACCGCTGCCAGCTATATTAAATACATTAACCCCTAATTTTATCCCCCTATACCGCCGCCAGCTACATTAAATACATTAACCCCTAATCTAATCCCCCTATACCGCCGCCAGCTATATTAAATACATTAACCCCTAATCTAATCCCCCTATACCGCCACCAGCTATATTAAATACATTAACCCCTAATCTAATCCCCCTATACTGCCACCAGCTATATTAAATACATTAACCCCTAATCTAATCCCCCTACACCGCCGCCAGCTATATTAACTATATTAACCCTAATTATATTAGGGTTAATATAGTTAATATAGTTATATTATTATATATATTAACTATATTAACCCTAATTATATTAGGGTTAATATAGTTAATATCATTATTATATTATATATATATATATATATATATTAAGTATAATAACCCTATCTAACTCTAACATCCCTAACTAAATTCTTATTAAAATAAATCTAATTAATATTAATATTATTAATTAAAATATTCCTATTTAAATCTAAATACTTACCTATAAAATAAACCCTAAGATAGCTACAATATAATTAATAATTACATTGTAGCTATTTTAGGGTTTATATTTATTTTACAGGTAACTTTGTGTTTATTTTAACTAGGTACAATAGCTATTAAATAGTTAATAACTATTTAATAGCTACCTAGTTAAAATAATTACCAATTTACCTGTAAAATAAATCCTAACCTAAGTTACAAATACACCTACACTATCAATAAATTAAATAAACTACAAATATCTAAACTAAAATACAATAAAATAAACTAAACTAAATTACAAAAAAAAAAAACACTAAATTACAAAAAATAAAAAAAGATTACAAGATTTGTAAGCTAATTACACCTATTCTAAGCCCCCTAATAAAATAATAAAGCCCCCCAAAATAAAAAAATTTCCCTACCCTATTCTAAATTTAAAAAGTTAACAGCTCTATTACCTTACCAGCCCTTAAAAGGACCTTTTGCGGGGCATGCCCCAAAGAAATCAGCTCTTTTGCCTGTAAAAACCCCCACAATACCACCCCCCAACATTACAACCCACCACCCACATACCCCTACTCTAACCCAAACCCCCCTTAAATAAACCTAACACTACCCCCCTGAAGATCTCCCTACCTTGTCTTCACCCAGCCGGGCAGAACCCTTCATCCGATCCGGGCAATGTCTTCAATCAAGCGGCAGAGAAGAAGTCTTCCATCCGGCGATGTCTTCATCCAAGCGGCAAAGAAGAAGTCTTCCATCCGGCGATGTCTTCAATCAAGCGGCAGAGAAGAGGTCCTCCATCGGGGCAAAGTTTTCTTCCAAGCCAATCGGATTGAACTTGAATCTGATTGGCTGATTCAATCAGCCAATCAGATTTTTCTACCTTAATTCCGATTGGCTGATAGAATCCTATCAGCCAATCGGAATTCGACGGACGCCATCTTGGATGACGTCATTTAAAGGAACCTAATTCGTCAGGAAGTCGTCGTGCCGGATGGATGTTCCGCGTCGGAGGAGCAAAGAAAGAAGATGGAAGATGCCGCTTGGAAGAAAACTTCGCCCCGATGGAGGACCTCTTCTCTGTCGCTTGATTGAAGACATCACCGGATGGAAGACTTCTTCTTTGCTGCTTGGATGAAGACATTGCCGGATGGAAGACTTCTTCTCTGCCGCTTGATTGAAGACATCGCCCGGATAGGATGAAGAGTTCTGCCCGGCTGGGTGAAGACAAGGTAGGGAGATCTTCAGGGGGGTAGTGTTAGATTTATTTAAGGGGGGTTTGGGTTAGAGTAGGGGTATGTGGGTGGTGGGTTGTAATGTTGGGGGGTGGTATTGTGGGGGTTTTTACAGGCAAAAGAGCTGATTTCTTTGGGGCATGCCCCGCAAAAGGCCCTTTTAAGGGCTGCTAAGGTAATAGAGCTGTTAACTTTTTTAATTTAGAATAGGGTAGGGAATTTTTTTTTATTTTGGGGGGCTTTATTATTTTATTAGGGGGCTTAGAATAGGTGTAATTAGCTTAAAAATCTTGTAAACTTTTTTTATTTTTTGTAATTTAGTGTTTGTTTTTGTAATTTAGTTTAGTTTATTTTATTGTATTTTAGTTTAGATATTTGTAGTCTATTTAATTTATTGATAGTGTAGGTGTATTTGTAACTTAGGTTAGGATTTATTTTACAGGTAAATTGGTAATTATTTTAACTAGGTAGCTATTAAATAGTTATTAACTATTTAATAGCTATTGTACCTAGTTAAAATAAATACCAAGTTACCTGTAAAATAAATATAAACCCTAAAATAGCTACAATGTAATTATTAATTATATTGTAGCTATCTTAGGGTTTATTTTATAGGTAAGTATTTAGATTTAAATAGAATATTTTAATTAATAATATTAATATTAATTAGATTTATTTTAATAAGAATTTAGTTAGGGATGTTAGAGTTAGATAGGGTTATTATACTTAATATATATATAATATAATAACGATATTAACTCTATTAACCCTAATATAATTAAGGTTAATATACTTAATATTTATAATATATATTATTAGGGTTAATATAGTTAATATAGCTGGCGGCGGTATAGGGGGATTAGATTAGGGGTTAATGTATTTAATATAGCTGGCGGCGGTATAGGGGGATTAGATTAGGGGTTAATTAATTTAATATAGCTGGCGGCGGTATAGGGGGATTAAATTAGGGGTTAATGTAATTAATATAGCTGGCGGCAGGGTAGGGGGATTAAATTAGGGGTTAATGTAATTAATATAGCTGGCGGCGATATAGGGGGATTAAATTAGGGGTTAATGTAATTAATATAGCTGGCGGTGGGCTAGGGGGATTAAATTAGGGGTTAATGTAATTAATATAGCTGGCGGCGGTGTAGGGGGATTAAATTAGGGGTTAATGTAATTAATATAGCTGGCGGCGGTATAGGGGGATTAAATTAGGGGTTAATGTAATTAATATAGCTGGCGGTGGGGTAGGGGAATTAAATTAGGGGTTAATGTAATTAATATAGCTGGCGGCGGTGTAGGGGGATTAAATTAGGGGTTAATAATTTTAATATAGCTGGCGGCGGGGTAGGAGCTCACATTAGTTGGTAGGTAATATCGATGGCGGCGGTGTAAGGGGCTCACATTAGGGGGTAGGTAATGTAGATGGCGGCGGTGTAAGGGTCTCACATTAGGGGGTAGGTAATGTAGATGGCGGCAGTGTAAGGGGCTCACATTAGGGGGTAGGTAATGTAGATGGCGGCTGTGTAAGGGGCTCACATTAGGGGGTAGGTAATATAGATGGCGGCAGTGTAAGGGGCTCACATTAGGGGGTATGTAATGTAGCTGGCGACGGTGTAGGGGGATCACATTAGGGGGTTATACTTTTAATGTAGGTGGCGGCGGGGTCCGGGAGCAGCGGTTTAGGGGTTAATACATTTTTTATTGTTAGGATAGTGAGGGGGGATAGCGGATAGAGGGTTAGACGTGTCGGGCTATGTTTGGGAGGCGTGTTAGACAGTATGGGTGATTTTATAAGTTAGTCAGGTTTTGTAGGCGCCGGCAGTTTCTAAAGTGCCGTAAGTCACTGGCGACTCCAGAAATTTGTACTTACGCAGATTTCTGGACATCGCTGGTTTATCCAACTTACGGCACTTTAGCCTCTGACGGCGCCGTATATGGGATAGCTCGAGTTGCGAGCTGAAACTACGGGATGCGGGGGTTCCCTCGCTTGCGCCGCAAACTACGATCTATATCGGATCGCCCCCCAATGTTTCTACTAGTTTGTGACACATGAAAATAAAATGCAGCAAACAAGTAGGGGGCATAAGATTTCCTGCATTTATCTCTGACTAACTTTCTCCTATTACTTGTAAACTTAATTTCACAACCTGCTTTAAGTATCCTTGTAGCTTGTGCACTTTTTTGAACAGCTATAGTACTATTGTTACTCTCTTTTTATCAGTACTGCACTTTTTCTTTCTGATTTTATATGATAATTTTATTACAAATGTGATTAATCACAGTCTTCAACAAGTTAGCCAATTTCAAACAATTGTATATTTTTTATTTCATAAGGTGTTGAGAGACTATGAGCCATTACACCTAGGATTTAAATCCTGGCCACTAGGAGGAGGTAAAGATACCCAACACATCAAGAGCTTTTAATCCCTCCCACCTCTCTGATATCCCAGTCGTATCTTTGCCTCCACAGGAGAAGGTTAAGAATAGAGGTGCTCCAGATTCTTCTTGACAGGGGTTTTCAGAATGACTTGAGACTCATTGTCCCCCTCAGAGAGACAATCATAAGACTGAGAGGGAGTATGGAACACTGGGTAGTGACAGAAAAACTATTTTAGCTAGTCACAAGCATGCCACAGGTGCCACAGGGACTTGTTCCTTTGCATCCTCCTGTTGGGTCATTGTGTTATATCACTTTATGTTAATTTTTTTATATCTGGGTTTGTCCTGAGGCTCCCTTTTGTGTGACTAGCATATTTTACTGATTTCTTTTGCAACTATATTTAAAAAAAATCAAAATGCTGACTGATTATACTTATATTTCTTTCAGTTTCTTGTATTGCCCTGTACTGCACATCTTTTTACCCTCAGGACAGGACTTTTACCTGTGGTATATGGGACACTTCACTATTGTTTTTAGAATTATAGTACTTGGAATAGTTAGTCCGATGTTATCGGAACCACCGTCACCCGATATGCGCGTTGTCTAGAGGAGTTACGTGTGACAGATGCGTAAGCGTCATCACGTGAGTTGTTCTATGGTAATTAGCCATGTGGCCAGTGCAAGGCAGGATGTGCGCGCTCGGGGGCGGCTTCCGATACACCGGAAGTGACAGAGACACATTACAGGGTACTTATAGGTGAGTGGTTTTGGGGTAGATTAGGAACCTTTTCTTGGGACGAATATGTTTTGAATACCCATTGACAAAGATACCAATAGGTATCGAAACGTTTGGGGGACTTCTTTGATTGATGTTGTGAATTGAATTAAAACTTTTGCAAAGACCGGAGAGTGAAGCGCCTTTTCTTCCTTTTGGGGTTGATTGATATCACTGTATGTTGTCCACGCAGCACCCCGGCGGATGCCCAAAATAACAGTGAGTACACCTGTTGTTGATATCTATATATATCTATATATATATATATATATATATATATATATATGCTTTCTTTATTGGTATTAGAAATTTTTACACAATTTATATTTGGTCAAGGCTTTAAAATACTATTTTTAAGCCAGCATAGTCTTTAGATAATCTACTTGTGTATTTGTTCATTTCTCAGTAATTCTCTGCCAAAAACGCATAATAGCTCATTCTATCAGATTAGTTGCTACTTTTTTGGGCATTTAAGCTTCTATAGAATAGATTTGCAAGGCAGCTATCAGGTCTTTTTTACACACGTTCACAAAACTTTTTACATTTTGACAATTTTACCGCTTCTGAGGCAGCTTTTTGCAAGAATTTTCTATAGGCTCTGGTGTCTAGTAAATAGGTGCCTGCCTTATTTTCTCCCATCCATTTTCTCATGGACTTCACAGCTTGGGGATTGGATCCCAGATGTAATGGCTTGTGGACTCTCATCATCTTATTAAAGGGATACTAAACCCACATTTTTTTATTTTATGATTCGGATAGAGCATGCAATTTTAAGCAGCTTTCTAATTTCCTTCTATTATCAATTTCTCTTGTTAAGTGTATCCAGTCCACGGAGCATCTATTACTTGTGGGATATTCTCCTTCCCAACAGGAAGTTGCAAGAGGATCAACCACAGCAGAGCTGCTATATAGCTCCTCCCCCAGCTGTCATATCCAGTCATTCTCTTGCAAGCCTCAACCAAGATGGAGGTCGTAAGAGGAGTGTGGTGTTTTATACTTAGTTTATTCTTCAATCAAAAGTTTGTTATTTTTAAATGGTGCCGGAGTGTACTGTTTATCTCAGGCAGTATTTAGAAGAAGAATCTGCCTGCGTTTTCTATGATCTTAGCAGAAGTAACTAAGATCCATGGCTGTTCTCACATATTCTGAGGAGTGAGGTAACTTCAGAGAGGGAATGGCGTTCAGGTTTTCCTGCAATAAGGTATGTGCAGTTAAAATATTTTTCTAGGGATGGAATGTGCTAGAAAATGCTACTGATACCGAACTAATGTAAGTAAAGCCTTAAATGCAGTGAGAGCGACTGGTATCAGGCTTATTAATAGAGATACATACTCTTATAAAAATGTAATATAAAACGTTTGCTGGCATGTTTAATCGTTTTTATATGTATTTGGTGATAAAACTTATTGGGGCCTAGTTTTTTTCCACATGGCTGGCTTGAATTTTGCCTAGAAACAGTTTCCTTAAGCTTTCCACTGTTGTAATATGAGTGGGAGGGGCCTATTTTGCCGTTTTTTTGCACAGCAAAAATTACAGACACAGACATCCAGCTTCTTCCTGCATGATCCAGGACATCTCTGGAGGGCTCAAAAGGCTTCAAAGTCGTTTTTGAGGGAGGTAAAAAGCCACAGTAGGGCTGTGGCAGTTGTTGTGACTGTTTGAAAAAAACGTTTTTGTCATTTATTATTCCGTTTTGGTTATTAAGGGGTTAATCATCCATTTGCAAGTGGGTGCAATGCTCTGCTAACTTGTTACATACACTGTAAAAATTTTGTTAGTGTAACTGCCTTTTTTTCACTGTTATTTCAAATTTTGACAAAATTTTTGTTTCTTAAAGGTGCAGTAACGTTTTTTTATATTGCTTGTAAACTTGTTTAAAGTGTTTTCCAAGCTTGCTAGTCTCATTGCTAGTCTGTTTAAACATGTCTGACACAGAGGAAACTACTTGTTCATTATGTTTGAAAGCCATGGTGGAGCCCCATAGGAGAATGTGTACTAAATGTATTGATTTCACCTTAAACAGTAAAGATCAGTCTTTAAATGTAAAAGAAATATCACCAGAAGATTCTGACGAGGGGGAAGTTATGCCGACTAACTCTCCCCACGTGTCAGACCCTTCGCCTCCCGCTCAGGGGATGCACGCTAATATGGCGCCAATTACATCAGGGACGCCCATAGCGATTACCTTGCAGGACATGGCTGCAATCATGAATAATACCCTGTCAGAGGTATTATCCAGGTTGCCTGAATTAAGAGGCAAGCGCGATTGCTCTGGGGTTAGGAGAAATACAGAGCGCGCAGATGCTGTAAAGGCCATGTCTGATACTGCGTCACAATATGCAGATCATGAGGACGGAGAGCTTCAGTCTGTGGGTGACATCTCTGATTCGGGGAAACCTGATTCCGAGATTTCTAATTTTAAATTTAAGCTTGAGAACCTCCGTTTGTGTTGCTTGGGGAGGTATTAGCTGCTCTGAATGACTGTAACACAGTTGCAGTACCAGATAAATTGTGTAGGCTGGATAAATACTATGCGGTGCCGGTGTGTACTGATGTTTTTCCTATACCTAAAAGGCTTACAGAAATTATTAGCAAGAAGTGAGATAGACCGGGTGTGCCTTTTTCCCCACCTCCTATATTTAGAAAAATGTTTCCAATAGACGCCACTACACAGAACTTATGGCAGACGGTCCCTAAGGTGGAGGGAGCAGTTTCTACTTTAGCAAAGCGTACTACTACGCTTTTTCAGATCCAATGGATAAAAAATTGGAGGGTTACCTTAAGAAAATGTTTATTCAACAAGGTTTTATTTTACAGCCCCTTGCATGCATTGCGCCTGTCACGGCCGCGGCGGCATTCTGGTTTGAGGCCCTGGAAGAGGCCATCCATACAGCTCCATTGACTGAAATTATTGACAAGCTTAGAACACTTAAGCTAGCTAACTCATTTGTTTCTGATGCCATTGTTCATTTGACTAAACTAGCGGCTAAGAATTCCGGATTCGCCATCCAAGCGCGTAGGGCGCTATGGCTTAAATCCTGGTCAGCTGACGTGACTTTGAAGTCTAAATTACTCAACATTCCTTTCAAGGGGCAGACCTTATTCGGGCCTGGTTTGAAGGAAATTATTGCTGACATTACTGGAGGTAAGGGTCACACCCTTCCTCAGGACAGGGCCAAAGCAAAGGCCAAACAGTCTAATTTTCGTGCCTTTTGAAATTTCAAGGCAGGTGCAGCATCAACTTCCTCCGCTTCAAAACAAGAGGGAACTTTTGCGCAATCCAAGCCGGCCTGGAAATCTAACCAGGCCTGGAACAAAGGCAAGCAGGCCAGAAAGCCTGCTGCTGCCTCTAAGACAGCATGGAGGAACAGCCCCCTATCCGGCGACGGATCTAGTTGGGGGCAGACTTTCTCTCTTCGCCCAGGCGTGGGCAAGAGATGTTCAGGATCCCTGGGCGTTGGAGATCATATCTCAGGGATATCTTCTGGACTTCAAAGCTTCCCCTCCACAAGGGTGATTTCATCTTTCAAGGCTATCTGCAAATCAGATAAAGAAAGAGACATTCCTACGCTGTGTGCAAGACCTCCTAGTTATGGGAGTGATCCATCCAGTTCCGCGGACGGAACAAGGACAGGGTTTTTATTCAAATCTGTTTGTGGTTCCCAAAAAAAAGGGAACCTTCAGACCAATTTTGGATCTAAAGATCTTAAACAAATTCCTCAGAGTTCCATCGTTCAAAATGGAAACTATTCGGACCATCCTACCCATGATCTAAGAAGGTCAGTACATGACCACAGTGGACTTAAAGGATGCCTACCTTCACATGCCGATTCACAAAGATCATCATCGGTTTCTAAGGTTTGCCTTTCTAGACAGGCATTACCAATTTGTAGCTCTTCCCTTCGGGTTGGCTACAGCCCCGAGAATCTTTACAAAGATTCTGGGCTCACTTCTGGCGGTTCTAAGACCGCGAGGCATAGCGGTGGCTCCGTATCTAGACGACACCCTGATACAGGCGTCAAGCTTTCAAGTTGCCAAGTCTCATACAGAGATAGTTCTGGCATTCCTGAGGTCGCACGACTGGAAAGTGAACGAGGAAAAGAGTTCTCTATCCCCACTCACAAGAGTCTCCTTCTTAGGGACTCTTATAGATTCTGTAGAAATGAAAATTTACCTGACGGAGTCCAGGTTATCAAAACTTCTAAAAACTTGCCGTGTTCTTCACTCCATTCCGCGCCCTTCGGTAGCTCATTGTATGGAGGTAATCGGCTTAATGGTAGTGGCAATGGACATAGTGCCATTTGCGTGCCTTCATCTCAGACCGCTGCAATTATGCATGCTGAGTCAGTGGAATGGGGATTACACAGATTTGTCCCCTCTGCTAAATCTGGATCAAGAGACCAGAGATTCTCTTCTCTGGTGGTTGTCTCGGGTACACCTGTCCAAAGGTATGACCTTTTGCAGGCTAGATTGGACAATTGTAACAACAGATGCCAGCCTTCTAGGTTGGGGTGCAGTCTGGAACTCCCTGAAGGCACAGGGATCGTGGACTCAGGAGGAGAAACTCCTTCCAATAAATATTCTGGAGTTAAGAGCGATATTCAATGCTCTTCTGGCTTGGCCTCAGTTAGCAACACTGAGGTTCATCAGATTTCAGTCGGACAACATCACGACTGTGGCTTACATCAACCATCAAGGGGGAACCAGGAGTTCCCTAGCGATGTTAGAAGTCTCAAAAATAATTCGCTGGGCAGAGTACCACTCTTGCCACCTGTCAGCAATCCATATCCCAGGCGTGGAGAACTGGGAGGCGGATTTTCTAAGTCGTCAGACTTTCCATCCGGGGGAGTGGGAACTCCATCCAGAGGTGTTTGCTCAATTGATTCATCGTTGGGGCAAACCAGAGTTGGATCTCATGGCGTCTCGCCAGAACGCCAAGCTTCCTTGTTACGGATCCAGGTCCAGGGACCCAGAAGCGACGCTGATAGATGCTCTAGCAGCGACTTGGTTCTTCAACCTGGCTTATGTGTTTCCACCGTTTCCTCTGCTCCCTCGACTGATTGCCAAAATCAAACAGGAGAGAGCATCAGTGATTCTGATAGCGCCTGCGTGGCCACGCAGGACTTGGTATGCAGACCTTGTGGACTTGTCATCCTTTCCACCATGGACTCTGCCTCTAAGACAGGACCTTCTGATACAAGGTCCTTTCAATCATCCAAATCTAATTTCTCTGAGACTGACTGCATGGAGATTGAACGCTTGATTCTATCAAAGCGTGGCTTCTCAGAGTCAGTCATTGATGCTTTACTACAGGCAGGAAAGCCTGTTACCAGGAAAATCTACCACAAGATATGGAGTAAATATCTTTATTGGTGTGAATCCAAGAATTACTCATGGAGTAAGGTTAGGATTCCTAGAATATTGTCCTTTCTCCAAGAGGGCTTGGACAAAGGATTATCAGCTAGTTCCTTAAAGGGACAGATTTCTGCTCTGTCTATTCCTTTGCACAAGCGTCTGGCAGAGGTTCCAGACGTCCAGGCATTTTGCCAGGCTTTGGTTAGAATTAAGCCTGCGTTTAAACCTGTTGCTCCCCCGTGGAGCTTAAACTTGGTTCTTAAGGTTCTTCAAGGAGTTCCGTTTGAACCCCTTCATTCCATTGATATTAAACTTTTATCTTGGAATGTTCTGTTTTTGATGGCTATTTCCTCGGCTCGGAGAGTCTCTGAGCTATCTGCCTTACAATGTGATTCTCCTTATCTGATTTTTCATGCAGATATGGTAGTTCTGCGTACCAAACCTGGGTTTTTACCTAAGGTGGTTTCTAACAAGAATATCAATCAAGAGATTGTTGTTCCATCATTGTGTCCTAATCCTTCTTCAAAGAAGGAACGTCTTTTACATAATCGTTTTCATGCTCAATTACCCTGAGAATTTCCAGAGGAGTCTAAGAGTTCATATCATGAAGAAGGAGCTACTTATGTTCTTCAGCCACACTCCGTAAGGACTGGCCACATTTCTGGGAGGCGTATAGCGTGAGTCTTATGCTTTTATTATTTGGGCCACTGCACATATTCCCCCCCAGGATTCTGGGTTATTGAACCAGATTTACTTGCTGCACTTGCTACATATGCCCATCATGAAGCTTACTACATGTGTCCTCAAAGAGCTATGTGACCGACTACATTACTATAAAGCTGCACTTGAGAAGACACTACACATAGAATTGTATCCCTGCACTGTTTTTGTCTCTAAACAAGTCATTCAGTCAGGTCCCTGTTCAGTGGAGCAGGGGGACATGGCGCTTTGGGGCCTTAGAGCTTAATATCTACCTGTTTGGAATCTCAGGAGAACTTGGAGCTGACTTACTGTGCAGATCCTGAGTTATGAAATGCTCCAGTGACAGTTCCCACCAACGATTATGGAAATGAACAGATGTGGATCAAGAGCGTGAAGAGTTGCCAAGTTGAAGAGGGCATGGGAAGATAGCATCATTACGAGCCATGCTACCATCGAGCAGATTCAGGCAGTTCTAAAACTTACATTCACTTGTATCTCAACCGGATATCGGGCTCAGCAAATTGGTCTCTTCTTTGGAGACCCTAGATCCACTAACGTCGCCCGAGATATTCCCATTTAAAGATGGTGGAGCAGATATTTCAGGGATACTGTCAGCAGTGAGGAGCAAACTGAGGTATTTTTTTTTACACTCCCTTTTGAATACGAATCTTCAGAGCTCCTGACTTGATGATAAGAGGAACCATTGCAGACTGTTGGGAACATTAAGGTTGTGAGATTAATTAAACTATAATCCCAAAAAAATTATAGGGTAAATGTATACTCTATTTCTCTTGTTAAGTGTATCCAGTCCACGGATCATCCATTACTTATGGGATATTCTCCTTTCCAACAGGAAGTTGCAAGAGGATCACCCACAGCAGAGCTGCTATATAGCTCCTCCCCTAACTGTCATATCCAGTCATTCTCTTGCAAGCCTCAACCAAGATGGAGGTCATAAGAGGAGTGTGGTGTTTTATACTTAGTTTATTCTTCAATCAAAAGTTTGTTATTTTTAAATGGTGCCGGAGTGTACTGTTTATCTCAGGCAGTATTTAGAAGAAGAATCTGCCTGCGTTTTCTATGATCTTAGCAGAAGTAACTAAGATCCATGGCTGTTCTCACATATTCTGAGGAGTGAGGTAACTTCAGAGAGGGAATGGCGTGCAGGTTTTCCTGCAATAAGGTATGTGCAGTTAATATTTTTCTAGGGATGAAATTTGCTAGAAAATTCTGCTGATACCGAACTAATGTAAGTAAAGCCTTAAATGCAGTGATAGATACTGGTATCAGGCTTATTAATAGAGATGCATACTCTTATAAAAATGTAATATAAAACATTTGCTGGCATGTTTAATCGTTTTTATATGTATTTGGTGATCAAACTTATTGGGGCCTAGTTTTTTTCCACATGGCTGGCATGAATTTTGCCTAGTAACAGTTTCCTTAGGCTTTCCACTGTTGTAATATGAGTGGGAGGGGCCTTTTCTAGTGCTTTTCTGTGCAGCTAAAAATACTGACAGAGACATTCAGTTTCCCTCTGCATGATCCAGGACATCTCTGGAGGGCTCAAAAGGATTCAAAGTCGTTTTTGAGGGAGGTAAAAAGCCACAGTAGAGCTGTGGCAGTTGTTGTGACTGTTTGAAAAAAAACAAAAAAAAACAAAAAACGTTTTTGTCTTTTATTATTCCATTTTGGGTATTAAGGGGTTAATCATCCATTTGCAAGTGAGTGCAATGCTCTGCTAACTTGTTACATACACTGTAAAAATTTCGTTAGTGTAACTGCCTTTTTTCACTGTTATTTCAAATTTTGACAAAATGTGTGTTTCTTAAAGGTGCAGTAACGTTTTTTATATTGCTTGTAAACTTGTTTAAAGTGTTTTCCAAGCTTGCTAGTCTCATTGCTAGTCTGTTTAAACATGTCTGACACAGAGGAAACTACTTTTCATTATGTTTGAAAGCCATGGTG
The DNA here is from genome assembly GCF_027579735.1 of Bombina bombina. NCBI lineage: Eukaryota > Metazoa > Chordata > Amphibia > Anura > Bombinatoridae > Bombina > Bombina bombina. The sequence goes on along the minus strand of NC_069504.1, from coordinate 470,363,945 downwards.
GAGCCCCATAGGAGAATGTGTACTAAATGTATTAATTTCACCTTAAACAGTAAAGATCAGTCTTTAACTATAAAAGAAATATCACCAGAAGTTTCTGACGTGGGGGAAGTTATGCCGACTAACTCTCCCCACGTGTCAGACCCTTCGCCTCCCGCTCAGGGGATGCACGCTAATATGGCGCCAATTAAATCAGGGACGCCCATAGCGATTACCTTGCAGGACATGGCTGCAATCATGAATAATACCCTGTCAGAGGTATTATCCAGGTTGCCTGAATTAAGAGGCAAGCGCGATTGCTCTGGGGTTAGGAGAAATACAGAGCGCACAGATGCTGTAAGGGCCATGTCTGATACTGCGTCTCAATATGCAGATCATGAGGACGGAGAGCTTCAGTCTGTGGGTGACATCTCTGATTCGGGGAAACCTGTTTCAGAGATTTCTAATTTTAAATTTAAGCTTGAGAACCTCCGTGTGTTGCTTGGGGAGGTATTACCTGCTCTGAATGACTGTAACACAGTTGCAGTACCAGAGAAATTGTGTAGGCTGGATAAATACTATGCGGTACCGGTGTGTACTGATGTTTTTCCTATACCTAAAAGGCTTACAGAAATTATTAGCAAGGAGTGGGATAGACCGGGTGTGCCTTTTTCCCCACCTCCTATATTTAGAAAAATGTTTCTAATAGACGCCACTACACGGGACTTATGGCAGACGGTCCCTAAGGTGGAGGGAGCAGTTTCTACTTTAGCAAAGCGTACTACTATCCCGGTTGAGGACAGTTGTGCTTTTTCAGATCCAATGGATAAAAAATTGGAGGGTTACCTTAAGAAAATGTTTATTCAACAAGGTTTTATTTTACAGCCCCTTGCATGCATTGCGCCTGTCACGGCCGCGGCGGCATTCTGGTTTGAGGCCCTGGAAGAGGCCATCCATACAGCTCCATTGACTGAAATTGTTGACAAGCTTAGAACACTTAAGCTAGCTAACTCATTTGTTTCTGATGCCATTGTTCATTTGACTAAACTAACGGCTAAGAATTCCGGATTCGCCATCCAAGCGCGTAGGGCGCTATGGCTTAAATCCTGGTCAGCTGACGTGACTTCGAAGTCTAAATTACTCAACATTCCTTTCAAGGGGCAGACCTTATTCGGGCCTGGTTTGAAGGAAATTATTGCTGACATTACTGGAGGTAAGGGTCACACCCTTCCTCAGGACAGGGCCAAAGCAAAGGCCAAACAGTCTAATTTTCGTGCCTTTCGAAATTTCAAGGCAGGTGCAGCATCAACTTCCGCTTCAAAACAAGAGGGAACTTTTGCTCAATCTAAGCAGGCCTGGAAACCTAACCAGTCCTGGAACAAAGGCAAGCAGGCCAGAAAGCCTGCTGCTGCCTCTAAGACAGCATGAAGGAACGGCCCCCTATCCGGGGACGGATCTAGTAGGGGGCAGACTTTCTCTCTTCGCCCAGGCTTGGGCAAGAGATGTTCGGGATGTCTGGGCGTTGGAGATCATATCTCAGGGATATCTTCTGGACTTCAAAGCTTCCCCTCCACAAGGGAGATTTCATCTTTCAAGGCTATCTGCAAATCAGATAAAGAAAGAGGCATTCCTACGCTGTGTGCAAGACCTCCTAGTTATGGGAGTGATCCATCCAGTTCCGCGGACGGAACAAGGACAGGGTTTTTATTCGAATCTGTTTGTGGTTTCCAAAAAAGAGGGAACCTTCAGACCAATTTTGGATCTAAAGATCTTAAACAAATTCCTCAGAGTTCCATCTTTCAAAATGGAAACTATTCGGACCATCCTACCCATGATCCAAGAAGGTCAGTACATGACCACAGTGGACTTAAAGGATGCCTACCTTCACATACCGATTCACAAAGATCATCATCGGTTTCTAAGGTTTGCCTTTCTAGACAGGCATTACCAATTTGTAGCTCTTCCCTTCGGGTTGGCTACAGCCCCAAGAATCTTTACAAAGGTTCTGGGCTCACTTCTGGCGGTTCTAAGACTGCGAGGCATAGCGGTGGCTCCGTATCTAGACGACATCCTGATACAGGCGTCAAGCTTTCAAGTTGCCAAGTCTCATACAGAGATAGTTCTGGCATTTCTGAGGTCGCACGGGTGGAAAGTGAACGAGGAAAAGAGTTCTCTATCCCCACTCACAAGAGTCTCCTTCTTAGGGACTCTTATAGATTATGTAGAAATGAAAATTTACCTGACGGAGTCCAGGTTATCAAAACTTCTAAATGCTTGCCGTGTTCTTCACTCCATTCCGCGCCCTTCGGTAGCTCAGTGTATGGAGGTAATCGGCTTAATGGTAGCGGCAATGGACATAGTGCCATTTGCGTGCCTTCATCTCAGACCGCTGCAATTATGCATGCTGAGTCAGTGGAATGGGGATTACACAGATTTGTCCCCTCTGCTAAATCTGGATCAAGAGACCAGAGATTCTCTTCTCTGGTGGTTGTCTTGGGTACACCTGTCCAAGGGTATGACCTTTCGCAGGCCAGATTGGACAATTGTAACAACAGATGCCAGCCTTCTAGGTTGGGGTGCAGTCTGGAATTCCCTGAAGGCACAGGGATCGTGGACTCAGGAGGAGAAACTCCTTCCAATAAATATTCTGGAGTTAAGAGCGATATTCAATGCTCTTCTGGCTTGGCCTCAGTTAGCAACACTGAGGTTCATCAGATTTCAGTCGGACAACATCACGACTGTGGCTTACATCAACCATCAAGAGGGAACCAGGAGTTCCCTAGCAATGATAGAAGTCTCAAAAATAATTCGCTGGGCAGAGTACCACTTTTGCCACCTGTCAGCAATCCATATCCCAGGCGTGGAGAACTGGGAGGCGGATTTTCTAAGTCGTCAGACTTTCCATCCGGGGGAGTGGGAACTCCATTCGGAGGTGTTTGCTCAGTTGATTCATCATTGGGGAAAACCAGAGTTGGATCTCATGGCGTCTCGCCAGAACGCCAAGCTTCCTTGTTACGGATCCAGGTCCAGGGACCCAGAAGCGACGCTGATAGATGCTCTAGCAGCGCCTTGGTTCTTCAACCTGGCTTATGTGTTTCCACCGTTTCCTCTGCTCCCTCGACTGATTGCCAAAATCAAACAGGAGAGAGCATCAGTGATTCTGATAGCACCTGCGTGGCCACGCAGGACTTGGTATGCAGACCTAGTGGACATGTCATCCTTTCCACCATGGACTCTGCCTCTAAGACAGGACCTTCTGATACAAGGTCCTTTCAATCATCCAAATCTAATTTCTCTGAGACTGACTGCATGGAGATTGAACGCTTGATTCTATCAAAGCGTGGCTTCTCCGAGTCAGTCATTGATACTTTAATACAGGCACGAAAGCCTGTTACCAGGAAAATCTACCACAAGATATGGAGTAAATATCTTTATTGGTGTGAATCCAAGAATTACTCATGGAGTAAGGTTAGGATTCCTAGAATATTGTCTTTTCTCCAAGAGGGCTTGGACAAAGGATTATCAGCTAGTTCCTTAAAGGGACAGATTTCTGCTCTGTCTATTCTTTTGCACAAGCGTCTGGCAGAGGTTCCAGACATCCAGGCATTTTGCCAGGCTTTGGTTAGAATTAAGCCTGTGTTTAAACCTGTTTCTCCCCCGTGGAGCTTAAACTTGGTTCTTAAAGTTCTTCAAGGAGTTCAGTTTGAACCCCTTCATTCCATTGATATTAAACTTTTATCTTGGAAAGTTCTGTTTTTGATGGCTATTTCCTCGGCTCTGAGAGTCTCTGAGCTATCTGCCTTACAATGTGAGTCTCCTTATCTGATTTTTCATGCAGATATGGTAGTCCTGCGTACCAAACCTGGGTTTTTACCTAAGGTGGTTTCTAACAAGAATATCAATCAAGAGATTGTTGTTCCATCATTGTGTCCTAATCCTTCTTCAAAGAAGGAACGTCTTTTACATAATCTGGATGTAGTCCGTGCCTTGAAGTTTTACTTACAAGCAAATCAAGATTTTCGTCAAACATCTACCCTGTTTGTCGTTTACTATGGACAGAGGAGAGGTCAAAAAGCTTCGGTAACCTCTCTTTCCTTTTGACTTCGGAGCATAATATGCCTAGCCTATGAGACTGCTGGACAGCAGCCCCCTGAAATGATTACAGCTCATTCCACTAGAGCTGTGGCTTCCACCTGGGCCTTTAAAAATGAGGCCTCTGTTGAACAGATTTGCAAGGCCGCGACTTGGTCTTCGCTTCACACTTTTTCCAAATTTTACAAATTTGATACTTTTGCTTCTTCGGAGGCTGTTTTTGGGAGAAAGGTTCTTCAGGCAGTGGTTCCTTCCGCTTAATCCTGCCTTGTCCCTCCCATCATCAGTGTACTTTAGCTTTGGTATTGGTATCCCATAAGTAATGGATGATCCGTGGACTGGATACACTTAACAAGAGAAAACATAATTTATGCTTACCTGATAAATTTATTTCTCTTGTAGTGTATCCAGTCCACGGCCCGCCCTGTCCTTTTAAGGCAGGTCTAAATTTTAATTAAACTACAGTCACCACTGCACCCTATGGTTTCTCCTTTCTCTGTTTGTTTTCGGTCGAATGACTGGATATGACAGTTAGGGGAGGAGCTATATAGCAGCTCTGCTGTGGGTGATCCTCTTGCAACTTCCTGTTGGGAAGGAGAATATCCCATAAGTAATGGATGATCCGTGGACTGGATACACTACAAGAGAAATAAATTTATCAGGTAAGCATAAATTATGTTTTTCACTGCTTAATTAGTTTGTTTCCCTCATTGAGACTGTAGTACAGTGTACAGACTGCATATAGTCTCAAAAAGTGCACATGATCTGCTGTGCTTTTATTTTACTTATTGACTTGGGTTCAAAAGTGGCCTTTTATGTTTTATCCCCCTTACATACCCCTTAATTTTGTAATCCTAATTTAGATGATCCAAGTGTGGCTACTATTTTTCATAGGGGGATCTCTTCACACTTTAGTTTTACTGTAGTTGGGGGCTATTGGACAATTTTGAGGCTAACACTGTAAAGAATATTACAGTTGGCATTAATAGTACTTCTTGTAGAAAGAATATATGTCTACAATCATGTGAAATTGTGTGTTAATTTTTATATTTAGAGAATTGTCTCCCAACAATTTCTCTTACATGGAACCTTAATTTGGTTTTAAGAGTTGTGCAGGTCTCTCCTTTTCAGCCTATGCATTGTTTGGACTTTTAGCTTCTGTCTTAGAAGGTATTGTGACTTTTAGAAGTATCTTCTGCCAGAAGAGTTTCTTAATTGTTTGCTCTTTCTTGTGAGCCTCCTTATATTGTTTATCCCTAGGACCAAATTTAATTTTTTACAGAAGTGATCTTTTCTGATAACATCAATTGGAAAATTGTTGTTCCTTCTCTTTGTCCAAATCTTCAAAATTCAAGAGAAGGGCTCCTATATAATGTAAATGCAGTGAGAGCTTTAAAATTATACTTACAAGCTACAAAATATTTTAGACAATCCTCTTGTCGGTTTATTAATTTCTCGGGTCCATTTAATGTCCAGATGGCCACAGCCGTTACTTGTTGCTTCTTGGCTAAAACTCTTAATACACAAGGCTTACTTGGAGGCGGAAAAGTCTCCCCCAAAACGCATTACAGCCCATTCTACCAGATCAGTTTCCACTTCCTCTGCTTCCAAAAACGAGGCTTCTGTTAAACAAATTTGTAAGGCCGCAACATGGTCAGCTTTGCATACCTTTACTAAATTCTACAATTTTTATATGTTTTCTTCTTCTAAAATGGTCCTCCAGGCAGCAGTTTCTGGAAATTAGGTACCTCCCTTTCAAAAAATGTTGTCCCATCCAAATTACTCATGGACTGCACAGCTTGCGTATTAGTTCCCAGGAGTAATGGATTGTGGCCTGTCATGTTCTTTTAAAGAAAACAAAATGTATGTTTACCTGATAAATTTATTTCTTTCATGGTGGTGAGAGTTAACAAAACCCGCCCATATTTATTATATTACTTTTTTCTGGCAACAGTTCTAGTTTGCACGTCTTTTTCCATGCTTTTGTCCTTTCCTACCTTTTCTACTTCTCTTTGCTTGACTATATGTCAGGCTAACATACCAGAGAGGAGGGATGAATGAAGTGCTCTTGGAGTTTTGGGAATCTTTGCCTCCTCCTAGTGGCCAGAAGTTGAAACCCAGGAGTAATGGATCGTAGACCCTCACCTCCATGAAAGAAATTAATTTATCAGGTAAGCATACATTTTTTTCATAGTGGTGACAGTCCAGAAGACCCGCCCACGTTTATTTTTTTCAATTGGCAGCAATTCTAGTTTGCATCTTATTTACCCTATATTTCTGGCTTTCTGTTTTTTTCTTCTCTTCTTGGCTATATGTTACTTAAACCACTTTAATATTGTAATATTAAATGCTTAATAATGCATAGTAAAAATGCTGTATAATGTAATTGTTTATTTTGCCATTTTTCCTGTAGTTTAACCCTAAAATTGTGTGTTTTACAATTCTGAGATGTGTACATTACAGACTTAAATACTTAAAGGGCCACTAAATCCAAAATCTTTCTTTCATAATTCAGATAGAGAATAGAAATTTAAACATTACAATTTACTTCCATTATTTATTTTGCTTCATTTTTTAAATATCCTTAGTTGAAGAAAAAGCAATGCACATGGTGAGCCAATCACATGAGGCTTCTATGTGCAGCAACCAATCAGCAGCTAGTGAGCATATCTAGATATGCTTTTCATCAAAGAATATCAAGAGAATAAAACAAATTAGATAATATAAGTAAATTAGAAAGATGTTTAAAATTGCATTCTCTTTCTAAATCATAAAAGAAAAAATGTGGGTGGCATGTCCCTTTAAGCCTCCTAAATATATGTTTCTAAATGATAGGGGTGGCTATTGGAGACAAAAATGCAGTGAGCAAGGTGTTAATTTATTCTGAAAATTTTCAAAAGTAGAATAATTTATTGATAGACTACACATGAGTCTTACAATTACAAGGTGTTTTATATCCCTTTTTTTGTCTACTGTGAGTTTCCTTATTTCCTATCCCTAGGCCCTCCCTGTTTTTCCTGCTATGTCCTTCTGTATGGGGTTCTTACCTAGATAGCCATATCGCTTCATTACATATTCCTGGATTACAACTCATATAATATTATGAATTGTACACTCTTTGCTAATGCATCTTTACACTGTTGCTGTGTTTTTATAAATATAAATGGAAATATCATTTCATTAATCATATTAATAGTTCTAATTCTTAAAATGCTATCTGCAGAATAAAAGGTGAGATATCTCAGCGTCAAATCATTCTATGCTTCCAAACACAAAATACCAATACATTCTGAAGATGAGTCCGAACTGAGGCTTTTATTTATCAGCTGTTTAGTTGATCATCAAATATGAGATTACGTGATAATGCGGCCTAATATTAAGATGTTATTTTTGTGTAAACTAAGTCGTTTCATTCCGGTGTAATTTGACATATTCATTGAGAAATGAAAACCCACAGAGCTCACACCTACAAAATAAGGTCTTGCAGGCTCAATTTCCCCTCCTTTCTATAAGTGACAAAAATGCTCAGAATTATTTCAAAAGCTGGTTCTTATACTTGGAATTATATGTGCTCGTAATTGTGAAATTTGTATATAGTTAATTGCTCATTCCTATTTAACAATAAAAACTAATATTCACCTAGCAGCAGTGTCACTTAATACTGTGCACTGTTCAATTCATACTTATTTTGGACACCTTACTAATCCTTTACTTTGATCTCTGTCTTCTATAAATTACATTTCAATCTGAGCATTTCTGATATTCCCTTTGTCTTCTTTTAATGAATTTTCACTTTTGAGGTTTGAGATTAATCCGATCCTCCCTACTCTGAAAGTTGAGAAGTCTGAGAAAAAGGAAGAGACACCCATAACTGAGGTCAGAGTGGGACAAAGTAAAGACCCAGCCCCTAAATACAGCATCATTTTCATTAAATTGAGGATACTAAAAGTAAATTGTAATATTTACAGTATTCCCATTACTTTGCAGCCATGAACAATTTGTGCATAAAATATGATGTTATGGAATCACTAAAACAGAAATGTAAGCCTGCACATTTAAAGGAACACCTAACAGGGCAGTTGTGGATGTGCCTGCCAGAGACAATAATGTTGAAGTGTTTTGCCGCTGGGTGATAATGTATTTGGCAGCTAGAACTTGTGCTATCTCATCGCACATAATGAGTGTAAGGAAAGACTGGTGACTGAGGAGAACATGTTCCTAGCTACATTCAACATTGTTCATTTCTTAGAGGAGTTAATTATCCTGTGGGAGATTGCTGCAACTAGCTGCATGAGCTAGTGACACCTGGCAGAACGAGTTTATTGACACATGTTGTCTTGTTCATCATATCTTCACACTGATATCAGGGGTCCAAAACGAGCACCTCTTTAGCCCACACTACTCCTCTGCTATCATGTGTTCTACTTTTGTCTGCAGCGGATGATGCATCCACAGGTTATCCATATCATGTTCATTATATTTAGATCAAGGTCACTGTTTTTACATATTCTAGATTTCCTAGATTCAGTCTCCTTAGAACCCACCTGCCTGCTGCATATGGTATGGTCCAATCATATGTACATTATGTATATGTGCCTAACCTTTTGTGGCTGTTTAGTTTCACAATGAGAAGTATGTAACAACATTTTTAACTGAGCTGTATTAAAGAGTCCACGGTTCTTCAAACTACAGGTCATGACCCATCACTGGGTGGCAACAGTGTTTACTGGGTGGCGAGAACATTCCCTAGACTCTAGACCACAGCATTGATATACAGACTTTGATGTTGCTTGACTTACGCTAAAGGCATAGACTTAACAGCAGCCAGCTATTGAGAACGGAGTATACCGAGTATGCCAGTCATACCCCACCTGCACACACCCACTGTTAACTACATTTACATAGTGAGCTAGGATAACCAGAGCCAGCTTTACCTGACTGTTTTGGCAGCACTGAAGACTGCACATGATGCCTTGCTTGCTGATTGGCTGTACCAAATGACTGTACACCCCAAAGGGTACAAGTGTGAAAGGGACATATAATCCGCTGTGCAGCTGAGTATGCTGATTATTTAATACTTTTTGGAAAGTTTCTGCGATAGCTTGAAGTTTGTTTTGTCTTTAGCACAAGTGATGTGCAGTGCAGTGCTGCATTACTTTTTATTGTATACCGTTGCATGAGATCTTATGGCAGTGGGGGCGGGGTTTCCACTTATGGCGGCTTTTAGGTTAAAAATTAATCTTGAGACATCCAAAGTGAAATGGATATCAAGTGCTAGTCAGTGAGGCACACATTTTATAATTAGATAAGTATTGTTAATGTATCTTTAGACCCATGTCTGGAAAATATCAGTGATGTAACCCGTTGACAGCAATGCTTCAAAAGCCAAAGGGAATATGTCACATAAACAGTGTGTTCATAATCTTGTAAAGATAAACATATGTATGAGAGTGGTGTGTGCTGTGTGTTTTGCATGAGAGGGTGCGTGTGCGTTGTATGAGAGGATGTGTGTGGGTTGCATGAGAGGATGTGTGTGCGTGGTATCAGAGGGTGTGTCTGTGCATTGTATGTGAGGGTGTGTGTGCATTGTACGAGAGGGTGTGTGTGCATTGCATGAGAGGTTTGTGTGTGTGTGTGCGTTGTATGAGAGGGTGTGTGTGCATTGTATGTGAGGATGTGTGTGCATTGTATGAGAGGGTGTGTGTGCATTGCATGAGAGGTTTGTGTGTGTGCGTTGTATGAGAGGGTGTGTGTGTGCATTGTTTGAGAGGTGTGTGTGCATTGTATGAGAGGGTGTGTGTGCACTGTATGAGAGGTGTGTGTGCATTGTATGAGAGGTGTGTGTGCGCTGTATGAGGTGTGTGTGTGCATTGTTTGAGAGGGTGTATGTGCATTGTATGTGTGCATTGTATGAGAGGGTGTGTGTGTATTGTATGAGAGGGTGTGTGCATTGTATGAGAGGTGTGTGTGTGCGTTGTATGAGAGGGTGTGTGTGCGTTGTATGAGAGGGTGTGTGTGCGTTGTATGAGAGGGTGTGTGTGCGTTGTATGAGAGGTGTGTGTGCATTGTATGAGAGGGTGTGTGTGCATTGTATGAGAGTGTGTGTGTGCATTGTTTGAGATTGTGTATGTGCATTGTATGTGTGCATTGTATGAGAGATGTGTGTGCACTGTATGAGAGAGTGTTTGTGTGCACTATATGAGAGGGTGTGTTTGCGTTGTATGAGAGGATGTGTGTGCATTGTATGAGAGGGTGCATAGGTTGTATGAGAGGGTGTGTGTGTGCGTTGTATGAGAGGGTGTGTGTGCGTTGTATGAGAGGGTGTGTGTGCGTTGTATGAGAGGGTGTATAGGTTGTATGAGAGGGTATGTGTGCGTTTGACTACAATCAGGAAAAAAGTACGCACACATTTTAGTCACTTTGCCAAAAATTTGAGCTATCTTGATGTATATTACTTCAGAAATTTTCAGACCAAGCACAAAAATAGGGTCGTGAAAATATGTGGCATCATTGCACTGGGTCTTGAGAAAAAAAGTTTGAAGAACCCTGATCTAGTCTATAAGGAAACGTATTAAAGGGTGGAACTACATCATTAACACATTCAAACTGTGATAAATGTTGCTACATATTTTTCATTTCTACTAGAAAAGATAATATTGCCTAGAAAATTACTTGTTTTCAGTCAGCCCCTAAATCCATTCATCCTTCTCAGTCTGTCTGCTGCCTCTGTTGACACCCTCTTTTGCTTTCAACACTGCACTTTTGGCATATGTGAAACAGCTCTCTTGTGCTTTGCATCTGGGCCTCGATCCGATATAAAACGTCGCCCGCAAAAGCCGGCGACGCCAAATATTGCGCTGGTTTGGTATCCTATATACGGCGTAACCTAGAAGTTACGCTCGTATATTTCTGCCTTCGGCCGTAGTTTTTTTGGCCCATAGACAGGTATACCTGTCTATGGGCCATGTATATTTGGTATCCAATATACAGCGTAAGGACTTACGTGGCGAAAATGGAGAAATCTTACTCCATTTTCACCTCGCCACAAAATGCAGGCGTAGTAAGCCTTACGCTGTGTATTGGAGCCCCGTAACTCCCTAAACTGGCTGCAAAATAAAACCTAACACCTAACGCATGCGCAATGTCTAGCTACATCTCAACCGCCGCATCCCTAATAAAGTGTTTAACCCCTAAACCGCCGCTCCCGGACCCCGCCGCCACCAACATTAAATGTCTAACCCCCTAATGTGATCCCCCTACACCGCCGCCACCTACATTAAAATTATTAACCCCTAATGTAATCCCCCTACACCGCCGCCATCTATATTAAAATTATTAACCCCTAATCTAATCCCCCTATACCGCCGCCACCTATATTAATTTTATTAACCCCTAAAATACTAAAATTTCCCTACCACTAAACCTAAGTCTAACCCTACAAATAGCCCTGAAAAGGGCCTTTTGCGTTGCATTGCCCCAAAGTAACCAGCTCTATTACTAGCCCTTAAAAGGGCCTTTTGCGGGGCATTGCCCCAAAGTAACCAGCTCTATTACCAGCCCTTAAAAGGGCCTTTTGCGGGGCATTGTCACAAAGTAATCAGCTCTTTTACATGTAATCTAATCCCCCTACACCGCCGCCACCTATAATAAATGTATTACCCCCTAATCTAATCCCCCTACACCGCCGCCACCTATATTAAATATATTAACCCCTTATCTGAGCCCCCTACACCGCCGCCACCTATATTAACTATATTAACCCTAATTATATTAGGGTTAATATAGTTATTATATTATATATATTAATTATATTAACCCTATCTAACGCTAACACCCCTAACTTAATTATTATTAAAATAAATCTAAATAATATTAATAATATTAACTAAATTATTCCTATTTAAAACTAAATACTTACCTATAAAATAAACCCTAAGATAGCTACAATATAATTAATAATTACATTGTAGCTATTTTAGGGTTTATATTTATTTTACAGGTAACTTGGTATTTATTTTAACTAGGTACAATAGCTATTAAATAGTTAATAACTATTTAATAGCTACCTAGTTAAAATAATTACCAAATTACCTGTAAAATAAATCCTAACCTAAGTTACAAATACACCTACACTATCAATAAATTAAATAAACTACAAATATGTAAACTAAAATACAATTAAATACACTAAACTAAATTACAAAAAAATCCCACTAAATTACAAAAAATAAAAAAAGATTTCAAGAATTTTAAGATAATTACACCTAATCAAAGCCCCCTAATAAAATAACAAAGCCCCCCCAAAAAAAATAAAAAAATCCCTTATCTAAATTACAAAAAGTAATCAGCTCTATTACCAGCCCTTAAAAGGGCCTTCTGTGGGGCATTGCCCCAAAGTAATTAGCTCTTTTACCTGTAAAAAAAAAGAACAACCCCCCCCATTACAACCCACCACCCACATACCCCTACTCTAACCCACCCAATCCCCCCTTAACAAAAACTAAGTCTAACCCCCAAGTGCTCCTTACCTGTCCTGAAGACAGGCGGAGAAGGTCCTGTTCCAGGCGGAGAAGTCTTCTTCCAGGCGGCGACCTTTTCTTCTTCCAGGATCCAGCCGGCGCGGAGCTGGAACTGAAGACCGGAGCTGGAGCTGGAGCGTGGAGGATCCATTTCATACGATTGCCGCCGTACACTGAATAGGAATTCAAGGTACGCGATTAAAAATGGCGTCCCTTGAATTCCTATTGGCTGATTTGAGCCTTCAAATTCAAATCAGCCAATCGGATGCAAGCTTCTTTAATTCTATTGGCTGATTTGAATAGCCAATAGAATAAGAGCTACTGTAATTCTATTGGCTATTCTAATCAGCCAATAGAATTACAGTAGCTCTTATTCTATTGGCTATTCAAATCAGCCAATAGAATTAAAGTAGCTCGCATCCGATTGGCTGATTTGAATTTAAAGGTTTAAATCAGCCAATAGGAATTCAAGGGACGCAATTTTTAATCGCGTACCTTGAATTCCTATTCAGTGTACGGCGGCGATCGTATGAAGAGGATCCTCCACGCTCCGGCTCCGGTCTTCAGTTCCAGCGTCGCCGGTCTTCAGTTCCAGATGGACGGTCTTCAGCTCCGCGGTCATCGGTCTTCAGCTCCTCCGCTCCGCGCCGGCTGGATCCTGGAAGAAGAGGTCGCCGCCTGGAAGAAGACTTCTCCACCTGGAACAGGACCTTCTCCGCCGGTCTTCAGGACAGGTAAGGAGCACTTGGGGGTTAGACTTAGGTTTTTTTTAAGGAGGGATTGGGTGGGTTAGAGTAGGGGTATGTGGGTGTTGGGTTGTAATGGGGGGGGTTGTTCTTTTTTTTACAGGTAAAAGAGCTGATTACTTTGGGGCAATGCCCCACAAAAGGCCCTTTTAAGGGCTGGTAATAGAGCTGATTACTTTTTGTAATTTAGATTAGGGTAGGGAAATTTTTTTATTTTGGGGGGCGTTGTTATTTTATTAGGGGGCTTAGATTAGGTGTAATTAGCTTAAAATTCTTGTAATCTTTTTTTTATTTTTTGTAATTTAGTGTTTGTTTTTTGTAATTTAGTTTAGTGTATTTAATTGTATTTTAGTTTAGATATTTGTAGTTTATTTAATTTATTGATAGTGTAGGTGTATTTGTAACTTAGGTTAGGATTTATTTAACAGGTAATTTGGTAATTATTTTAACTGGGTAGCTATTAAATAGTTATTAACTATTTAATAGTTATTGTACCTAGTTAAAATAAATACCAAGTTACCTGTAAAATAAATATAAACCCTTATATAGCTACAATGTAATTATTAATTATATTGTAGCTATCTTAGGGTTTATTTTATAGGTAAGTATTTAGTTTTAAATAGGAATAATTTAGTTAATATTATTAATATTATTTAGATTTATTTTAATAATAATTAAGTTAGGGGTGTTAGCATTAGATAGGGTTAATATAGTTAATATATATAATATAATAACTATACAGGGAGTGCAGAATTATTAGGCAAATGAGTATTTTGACCACATCATCCTCTTTATGCATGTTGTCTTACTCCAAGCTGTATAGGCTCGAAAGCCTACTACCAATTAAGCATATTAGGTGATGTGCATCTCTGTAATGAGAAGGGGTGTGGTCTAATGACATCAACACCTTATATCAGGTGTGCATAATTATTAGATAACTTCCTTTCCTTTGGCAAAATGGGTCAAAAGAAGGACTTGACAGGCTCAGAAAAGTCAAAAATAGTGAGATATCTTGCAGAGGGATGCAGCACTCTTAAAATTGCAAAGCTTCTGAAGCGTGATCATCGAACAATCAAGCGTTTCATTCAAAATAGTCAACAGGGTCGCAAGAAGCATGTGGAAAAACCAAGGCGCAAAATAACTGCCCATGAACTGAGAAAAGTCAAGCGTGCAGCTGCCAAGATGCCACTTGCCACCAGTTTGGCCATATTTCAGAGCTGCAACATCACTGGAGTGCCCAAAAGCACAAGGTGTGCAATACTCAGAGACATGGCCAAGGTAAGAAAGGCTGAAAGACGACCATCACTGAACAAGACACACAAGCTGAAACGTCAAGACTGGGCCAAGAAATATCTCAAGACTGATTTTTCTAAGGTTTTATGGACTGATGAAATGAGAGTGAGTCTTGATGGGCCAGATGGATGGGCCCGTGGCTGGATTGGTAAAGGGCAGAGAGCTCCAGTCCGACTCAGACGCCAGCAAGGTGGAGGTGGAGTACTGGTTTGGGCTGGTATCATCAAAGATGAGCTTGTGGGGCCTTTTCGGGTTGAGGATGGAGTCAAGCTCAACTCCCAGTCCTACTGCCAGTTTCTGGAAGACACCTTCTTCATGCAGTGGTACAGGAAGAAGTCTGCATCCTTCAAGAAAAACATGATTTTCATGCAGGACAATGCTCCATCACACGCGTCCAAGTACTCCACAGCGTGGCTGGCAAGAAAGGGTATAAAAGAAGAAAATCTAATGACATGGCCTCCTTGTTCACCTGATCTGAACCCCATTGAGAACCTGTGGTCCATCATCAAATGTGAGATTTACAAGGAGGGAAAACAGTACACCTCTCTGAACAGTGTCTGGGAGGCTGTGGTTGCTGCTGCACGCAATGTTGATGGTGAACAGATCAAAACACTGACAGAATCCATGGATGGCAGGCTTTTGAGTGTCCTTGCAAAGAAAGGTGGCTATATTGGTCACTGATTTGTTTTTGTTTTGTTTTTGAATGTCAGAAATGTATATTTGTGAATGTTAAGATGTTATATTGGTTTCACTGGTAAAAATAAATAATTGAAATGGGTATATATTTGTTTTTTGTTAAGTTGCCTAATAATTATGCACAGTAATAGTCACCTGCACACACAGATATCCCCCTAAAATAGCTATAACTAAAAACAAACTAAAAACTACTTCCAAAACTATTCAGCTTTGATATTAATGAGTTTTTTGGGTTCATTGAGAACATGGTTGTTGTTCAATAATAAAATTAATCCTGAAAAATACAACTTGCCAAATAATTCTGCACTCCCTGTATTAACTATATTAACCTTAATATAATTAGGGTTAATATAGTTAATATAGGTGGCGGTGGTGTAGGGGGCTCAGATTAGGGGTTAATATATTTAATATAGGTGGCGGCGGTGTAGGGGGATTAGATTACATGTAAAAGAGCTGATTACTTATTGACAATGCCCCGCAAAAGGCCCTTTTAAGGGCTGGTAAAAGAGCTGGTTACTTTGGGGCAATGCCCCGCAAAAGGCCCTTTTAAGGGCTGGTAATAGAGTTCGTTACTTTGGGGCAATGCCACGCAAAAAGCCCTTTTCAGGGCTATTTGTAGGGTTAGACTTAGGTTTAGTGGTAGGGAAATTTTAGTATTTTAGGGGTTAATAAATTTAATATAGGTGGCGGCGGTGAAAGGGGGTCAGATTAGTGGGTAGTACATATAATATAGGTGGCGGCGGTGTAATGGGCTCACATTAGGGGTTAATATGGTTTAAATAGGTGGCGGCGGTGTAGGGGGGTCATTTTAGGGGGTAATATAGTTTAAATAGGTGGCGGCGGTGTAGGGGGATAATATTAGGGGGTAATATAGTTTAAATAGGTGGCGGCGGTGTAGGGGGATCATATTAGGGGGTAATATACTTTAAATAGGTGGCGGCGGTGTAGGGGGATCATATTAGGGGGTAATATAGTTTAAATAGGTGGCGGCGGTGTAGGGGGATCATATTAGGGGGTAATATAGTTAATGTAGGTGGCAGCGGGGTAGGGGGCTCACATTAGGGTGTAAAACATTTAATGTAGCTGGCGGCGGTGTAGGGGGGGGGGGAGATTAGGGGGTAAGACATATGTAGCTGGCGGCGGGGTCCGGGAGCGGCGGTTTAGGGGTTAATATATTTATTATTAGGAGTGAGAGGGGGGATTGCGGATAGAGGGGTATACGTGTCGGGCTATGTTTGGGAGGCGTGTTAGACAGTACGGGAGATTTTATAACTTAGTCAGTTTTTTTATGCGGCGGCAGTTTCTAAAGTGCCGCAAGTCACTGGCAACTCCAGAAATTTGTACTTACGCAGATTTCTGGACATTGCTAGTTTGTCAGACTTACGGCACTTTAGCATCTGACAGCGCCGTGTATAAGATAGCTCGAGTTGCGAGCTTAAACTATGGGCGGCGCAGGTTTCCACGCTTGCGCCGAAACCTGTGGCGTATATCGGATCGCGCCCCTGATCTCTATAACTGTACCTTTAGTGTATCTTTCTCAGGTACTTCCTTTGTCACTATACCTTTCTCTTTGTTCGGTTATCATAAGGTTTTGTTCCTTCTCCCCTACACTTTTCATCTATTCAGCATATCTAGATATTTTGATTTTTGCATGCATAGCACTCAATAACACCATGCTGCCCTAAATCTCTGCTCGTGTTTACAAACATCAGCCACCTGCTTCATTTGTCCTAGCTAAAACTGGTCTCCTCCTCTCATTACTTTCTTGCATTCACATTTACAGGACACTTTCCAAAAAGCAGAATTTATGTGGAATTCCAGGCATAACCCTATAAGACTCCTCTTGGGTTTCAGAATTTCAGGTGTTCATAGTTGCATAGATTAACATGTTTTCATCTCAGTCCTTTCTTTTTTGTTCTTAGTTATTACTTACTATGGGCGCGATCAAATATACTGTGCAGGTTTCGGCGCAAGCGTGGGAACCTGCGCCGCCCGTAATTTCACCTTGCACGTCGGATAAACTAGCGATGTCCAGAAATGAGCATAAATACAAATTTCTGGAGTCACCAGTGACTTACGGCACTTTAGAAACTGCCGGCACCTAAGAAAAGTAAAGAAAATAACAAATCTCCCGTAAAAGTCTAACACGCCTCATAAAAAATAAGCCCGACACGTAAAACCCCTATATCCACAATCCCCCCCTCTCATTACTAATATTAAATGTATTAACCCCCTAGACCGACAACCCCCCACAATGCAATATGCCTATTTAAACTATTAACCCCTAAATCCCCCAACCCCAACATCGCAAACTACCTCTTAAAACTATTAACCCTTAATCCGCCAGTAACCCACAACGCAATAAACCTATTCAAGTATTAACCTCTAAACCACCATAGCCCACATAGCCTATTAAATGTATTAACCCCTAATCTGCAGCCGCCAACGTCGCCGCCACTATAATAAAGTTATTAACCCCTAACCCTAACACCCCCTAACTTAAATATTATTTAAATAAATCTAAATAAAATTACTATTATTACCTAAATTATTCATATTTAAAATTAAATACTTACCTATAAAATAAACCATAAGATAGCTACAATATAATTAATAATTACATTGTATCTATTTTAGGATTTATTTTTATTTTACAGGCAACTTTGTATTTATTTTAACTAGGTACAATAGTTATTAAATAGTTATTAACTATTTAATAGCTACCTAGTTAAAATAAAGACAAATTTACCTGTAAAATAAATCCTAACCTAAGTTACAATAACACCTAACACTACACTATCATTAAATAAATTAAATTAATTAACTACAATTACCTAAAATTAAATACAATAAAATAAAATAAACTAAAGTACAAAAAAAACACCAAATTACAGAAAATAAAAAAAATGACAAGAAGTTTAACCTAATTACACCTAATCTAAGCCCCCTAATAAAATAAAAAAGCCCCCCAAAATAATAAAATTCCCTACCCTATACTAAATTACAAATAGCCCTTAAAAGGGCTTTTTGCGGGACATTGCCCCAAAGTAATCAGCTCTTTTACCTGTAAAAAAAGAAATACAACCCCCCCCAACATTAAAACCCACCACCCACACACCCAACCCTACTCTAAAACCCACCCAATCCCCCCCCTTAAAAAAAAACTAACACTACCCTGTTGAAATTCTCCATACCTTGAGCCGTCTTCACCCAGCCGGGCACAAGTGGACCTCCAGAGGGGCAGAAGTCTTCATCCGATCCGGCCAAAAGAGGAAATCCAGACTGACAGAGGTCTTCATCCAGGCGGCATCTTCTATCTTCTTCCATCCGGAGCGGAGCTGGTCCATCTTGAAGACATCCAACACGGAGCATCCTCTTCCATCCGACGGCGACTGAAGAATGAAGGTTCCTTTAAATGACGTCATCCAAGATGGCGTCCCTTCAATTCCATTTGGCTTATAGAATTCTAACAGCCAATCGGAATTAAGGTAGGAAAAATCCTATTGGCTGATGCAATCAGCCAATAGGGTTGAGCTTGCATTCTATTGGCTGATTAGAACAGCCAATAGAATGCGAGGTCAATCCTATTGGCTGATTGGATCAGCCAATCGGATTGAACTTCAATCTGATTGGCTGATTGCATCAGCCAATGGGATTTTTCCTACCTTAATTCCGATTGGTTGATAGAATTCTATCAGCCAATCGGAATTGACGGGACGCCACTTTGGGTGACGTCATTTAAAGGAACCTTCAGTCCCCGTCAGATGAAAGAGGATGCTCCGCGTCGGATGTCTTGAAGATGGACCCGCTCCACTCCAGATGGAAGAAGATAGAAGATGCTGCCTGGATGAAGACTTCTGCCGGTCTGGATGTCCTCTTCTGGTCGGATCGGATGAAGACTTCTGCCCCTCTGGAGGTCCACTTGTGCCCAGCTGGGTGAAGACGGCTCAAGGTAGGGTGTTCTTCCAGGGGGTAGTGTTAGGTTTTTTTAAGGGGGGATTGGGTGTGTCGTTGGTGGGTTTTAATGTTGGGGGGGGTTGTATTTCTTTTTTTACAGGTAAAAGAGCTGATTACTTTGGGGCAATGCCCCGCAAAATCCCTTTTAAGGGCTATTTGTAATTTAGTATAGGGTAGGGAATTTTATTATTTTGGGGGGCTTTTTTTATTTTATTAGCGGGGCTTAGATTAGGTGTAATTAGTTTAAACTTCTTGTAATTTTTTTTATTTTCTGTAATTTAGTGGGGGGGTTTTTTGTACTTTAGTTTATTTTATTTTATTGTATTTAATTTTAGGTAATTGTAGTTAATTCATTTAATTTATTTAATGATAGTGTAGTGTTAGGTGTAATTGTAACTTAGGTTAGGATTTATTTTACAGGTAAATGTGTCTTTATTTTAACTAGGTAGCTATTAAATAGTTAATAACTATTTACTAACTATTGTACCTAGTTAAAATAAATACAAGTGGCCTGTAAAATAAAAATAAATCCTAAAATAGCTACAATGTAATTATTAATTATATTGTAGCTATCTTAGGGTTTATTTTATAGGTAAGTATTTAGTTTTAAATAGGAATAATTTAGTTAATAATAGTAATTTTATTTAGATTTATTTAAATAATATTTGAGTTAGGGGGGTGTTAGGGTTAGGTTTAGGGGTTAATAACTTTATTATAGTGGCGGCGACGTTGGCGTGGGCAGATTAGGGGTTAATACATTTAATAGGCTATGTGGGCTATGGCGGTTTAGGGGTTAATACTTGAATGGGTTTATTGTGTTGTGGGTTAATGGCGGATTAAGGGTTAATAGTTTTAAGATGTAGTTTGCTGTTGGGGTTGGCAGATTTAGGGGTTAATAATTTAGTTATTACTTGCGGTGTGGGTTTGATGGCGGATATAGGGGTTAATAGACTTTATTAGTTATTGCGGTTGACAGGTAGATAGACATTGCGCATGCGTTAGGTGTTAGTTTATTTTTGCAGGCATTTTCGGGAGTTACGGTGCTCCCATACTCAGCGCAAGGCCTGCTACGGCTGCCTTTTATGCTGAAGTAAAAATGGAGTAAGATTTCTCCATTTTCGCCACGTAAGGCCTTGCGCTGGATATTGGATACCGATTTACGACGCGGAGGATTTTGCGGACGATGCTGTATATGTAATGGAGGCCTATGTCTATAAACTCACATGTCCTGTAGAACACTGTGTATACAGATGATGTACATTACATTTGGTGACTACAAGCAGAAGACACTTCACCATTACGATCAGCAGTTTGCTAGGATATCATGTAATTACTCTACCTATTTTCATAGTTCTTTAAAAAAAGCAGTGGTGACATCAGTTCTGCACCTACAAATAAAAATCATTATAGCTTAAAGGGACATTAAACCCAAAAATTTTCTTTCATTATTCAGATAGAGAATACAATTTTTTAAAAGTTTCCAATTTACTTCAATTATCAAAAATGTTTCATTCTCATGTTATTCTTTGTTAAAGAGATACCTAGGTAGGTAGCGTGCACATGCCTGAAGCACTACAGGACAGGAAATAGTGCTGCCATCTAGTGGTACTGCTAATGTATAACATTGATGCAATTCTGCTGCTATATAGTGCTGCAAACACATGCTCACTCTTGAGCTTACATTTCTGCTTTTCAAATGAGGATAAAAAGAAAACAAAAAAAAATATGATAATAGAAGTAAATTATAAAGTTGTTTAAAATGTTTTGTTCTATCTAAATCATGAAAGAAAAAAATTGGGTTTTACGTCCCTTTAAATGTATTCTTTATAGCACAAAACCTCTGAGTACATTAATTGTATTTTACAAAAGAAGCTAGAACCCCTTACCCCTTTTTATTTGGCACATCTTATCCGTTTGTTTTTGTTTTTTTGCTTTAGGCAGCAACATTTTTTCAGTTAAATTAAATGAGAAAAGCTTATTTTTCACTCAAAAACAACTGAATTGTTTTGCAGTGAATACAATTCTTACCTAAAATTACTTACTTTAAAAAATGTTCCTGCATTTGAACAAAACAATCTTTTTTAACAATAGCATTTAGCACTAAACATTCATTTGAATTGTAGCTGTAAATGCACTTCTACACAGCCATAATATATTACTAGAGAACCTCCCTAAAGTGTAAATAAAGCTCCTTGTGGGAATTATCTGTTTTTTTTTATTTCAGGCTTTTTTACTAATTTTTGTAATTTTTTTAAATAAAGTTTTAATTTTTTGTAGTTTTAATATTAGGTCAACCAAATGATCTGAGGATCAATATAAAATAATGAAAAAAGCTTAGTAAAACTATGATCTATTCTATAATTGTTGGTGTCAGTAGTTTGAAAACATTTTTGGTTTTGCAGGAACATCTTTCACTGAAGAAATACATAGTAGATATTCTCATAGAAACACCAGCTCCACCAGAGCCCACAAAGGATGGAGAGGACAAACAAAAAAACAAGAAAAAAGTGAAAAAACTGAAGACTCGAATGAATTCCAGGTATGTCTTGTTTTCAATCTGCTCCCTCCCAGGACAATGATAGGTCGAGCAAAAATCCAAAGGTGTTTGCACTATGTGCCAATATATCACAGCCTGTGAACATGCTGTGAATTTACTCCAGTGGAGGTCTGTTTTGTGTGTAAATTAATATGTAAATGTACTTTGACCGTGTATTGAATCTGTTTCTGATGGCGACTTGTAACTAAAGGTCCTTTAAAGTAGGGCTGGGCGATATGACCAAAAAAAAAAAAACGCGATTTAAAAAAAAAAAAAAAACTGCGATTACAATTTAATCGCAATTTTATTAAAAATGACTATAACACCTTCATTTAGCATTAAACAGTTTATTTAACACTACAGAATCTTAATGTACATGTTTATCAATGTCCAATACACTATTTGAGCATAACAATACAAAACAAAAAATAGTTACAATAAAATTTGCTGCCTGTGATGTGATTAAATAGTAGCCACTAGCCAGTTATTAGGTCTTATGACACACAAGTTCACACAACATTCTCATGTTTTATTTAATTCACAAATTTCGCAAAGCAATACATCCTACAAGCAAGTAGTAGTAGCAAGTGCAACCCTTAATGAACAAACATGTTATCTAAATCTCAATGTTTACATTCACAATTTCACATGCATCACAGAAAAAAAAGTGCACTTTAAAAGTTTTAATTTTTTTTTTATTTTTTTTTAATACTCACTTTATTGCTCACAACTTTGAGCTGTCCCACCGCCACACCACTGCTTGACCACCGCCACACTACTCCCAGATGACTGCAGGATGAAAGCCAGTTGTTGCCACACACTCAGAATTCTCGGTAAAAATGGCCCTTTCGCGGGCATTCTCAGGTCCGCCCACGGCCGCACTCTGGTCCGCCTCTCATCTTCCCTCTCCGCCTCCGTTTTCATGAAGAATAAAGAATGTTTATTTTTTCATGAAAATCACATACTCTCGCGGTTTTTAAACCGCGGCGATTTATCGCGGTTTATAACAGCATGTGCGGTTAATCGTGCAGCCGTACTTTAAAGGCATATTATAGTGTGGTTTATAAATTATGCTTAATTTCTCCAACATAGGTGTGTCCGGTCCACGGCGTCATCCTTACTTGTGGGATATTCTCTTCCCCAACAGGAAATGGCAAAGAGCCCAGCAAAGCTGGTCACATGATCCCTCCTAGGCTCCGCCTACCCCAGTCATTCTCTTTGCCGTTGCACAGGCAACATCTCCACGGAGATGGCTAAGAGTTTTTTGGTGTTTAAATGTAGTTTTTATCCTTCAATCAAGAGTTTGTTATTTTAAAATAGTGCTGGTATGTACTATTTACTCTGAAACAGAAAAGAGATGAAGATTTCTGTTTGTAAGAGGAAGATGATTTTAGCAAACGTTACTAAAATCGATTGCTGTTTCCACACAGGACTGTTGAGATGAAGTAACTTCAGTTGGGGGGAACAGTTTGCAGACTTTTCTGCTTGAGGTATGACTGGCCACATTTCTAACAAGACTTTGTAATGCTGGAAGGCTGTCATTTTCCCTATGGGGACCGGTAAGCCATTTTCTTAGTTTAAGTAAAAGAATAAAGGGCTTCATAAGGGCTTATAAAACTGGTAGACATTTTTCTGGGCTAAAACGATTACTTTACTAAACATATTTGGCAGATTATAACTCTTATAGTTATTATAATCTTGGGGATTGTTTTTAAAAAAACGGCAGGCACTGTATTGGACACCTTTTTCAGATGGGGGCCTTTTCTAGTCATAGGCAGAGCCTCATTTTCACGCCACTAATGCGCAGTTGTTTTTGGAGAGCAAGGCATGCAGAGGCATGTGTGAGGAGCTAAGAACCACTGAAAAAGCTTATAGAAGGCGTCATTTGGTATCGTATTCCCCTCTGGGCTTGGTTGGGTCTCAGCAAAGCAGATACCTGGGACTGTATAGGGGTTAAATGTAAAAACGGCTCCAGTTCCGTTATTTTAAGGGTTAAAATTTGGTGTGCAATACTTTTAAGGCTTTATGACACTGTGGTGAAAATTTGGTGAATTTTGAACAATTCCTTCATACTTTTTCACATATTCAGTAATAAAGTGTGTTCAGTTTAAAATTTAAAGTGACAGTAACGGTTTTATTTTAAAACGTTTTTTGTGCTTTGTTGACAAGTTTAAGCCTGTTTAACATGTCTGAACCATCAGATAAGCGATGTTCTATATATATGAAAGCCAAGGTTTCTCCCCATTTAAATATATGTGATGATTGTGACATAGTGTCCAAAAAAAGTAGGGACAATGATGCCACAGATACTGATTTTGCCCAAGATAATTCCTCAAATGAGGGGAGTAAGCATGGTACTGCATCATCCCCTTCTGTGTCTACACCAGTTTTGCCCACACAAGAGGCCCCTAGTACATCTAGTGCGCCCATACTTATTACCATGCAACAATTAACGGCTGTAATGGATAATTCTATTGCTAACATTTTATCCAAAATGCCTACTTATCAGAGAAAGCGCGATTGCTCTGTTTTAAACACTGAAGAGCAAGAGGACGCTGATGATAACTGTTCTGACATACCCTCACACCAATCTGAAGGGGCCAGGAGGGAGGTTTTGTCTGAGGGAGAAATTTCAGATTCAGGAAAAATTTCTCAGCAAGCTGAACCTGATGTTGTAACATTTAAATTTAAACTAGAACATCTCCGCGCACTGCTTAAGGAGGTATTATCTACTCTGGATGATTGTGACAATTTGGTCATTCCAGAGAAATTATGTAAGATGGACAAGTTCCTAGAGGTTCCGGTGCCCCCCGATGCTTTTCCTATACCCAAGCGGGTGGCGGACATAGTAAATAAGGAGTGGGAAAGGCCCGGCATACCTTTTGTTCCTCCCCCTATATTTAAGAAATTATTTCCTATAGTCGACCCCAGAAAGGACTTATGGCAGACAGTCCCCAAGGTCGAGGGGGCGGTTTCAACTCTAAACAAACGCACTACTATTCCTATAGAAGATAGTTGTGCTTTTAAAGATCCTATGGATAAAAAATTAGAGGGTTTGCTTAAAAAGATGCTTGTTCAGCAAGGTTACCTTCTACAACCAATTTCATGCATTGTTCCTGTCACTACGGCAGCGTGTTTCTGGTTCGAAGAACTAGAAAAGTCGTTCAATAAAGAATCTTCGTATGAGGAGGTTATGGACAGAGTTCAAGCACTTAAATTGGCTAACTCTTTTATTTTAGATGCCGCTTTGCAATTAGCTAGATTAGCGGCGAAAAATTCAGGGTTTGCTATCGTGGCGCGCAGAGCGCTTTGGCTAAAGTCTTGGTCAGCGGATGTGTCTTCCAAGACAAAATTGCTTAACATCCCTTTCAAGGGTAAAACACTGTTTGGTCCTGATTTGAAAGAGATTATTTCAGACATCACTGGGGGAAAGGGCCACGCCCTTCCTCAGGATAGGTCCTTTAAGGCTAAAAATAAGCCTAATTTTCGTCCCTTTCGCAGAAACGGACCAGCCTCTAATTCTACATCCTCTAAGCAAGAGGGTAATACTTCTCAACCCAAACCAGCCTGGAGACCGATGCAAGGCTGGAACAAGGGTAAGCAGGCCAAGAAGCCTGCCACAGCTACCAAAACAGCATGAAGGGATGGCCCCCGATCCGGGACCGGATCTGGTGGGGGGCAGACTTTCTCTCTTTGCTCAGGCTTGGGCAAGAGATGTTCAGGATCCTTGGACACTAGAAATAGTTTCTCAAGGTTATCTCCTGGAATTCAAGGAACTACCCCCAAGGGGAAGGTTCCACAGGTCTCAATTATCTTCAAACCAAATAAAAAGACTTTCTTACATTGTGTAGAAGACCTGTTAAAGATGGGAGTAATTCATCCAGTTCCAATAGGAGAACAAGGGATGGGGTTTTACTCCAACCTGTTCATAGTTCCCAAAAAAGAGGGAACATTCAGACCAATTTTGGATCTCAAAATCCTAAACAAATTTCTCAGGGTTCCATCGTTCAAAATGGAAACCATTCGAACGATCCTTCCTACCATCCAGGAAGGTCAATTTATGACCACGGTGGATTTAAAGGATGCGTACCTACATATTCCTATCCACAAGGAACATCATCAGTTCCTAAGGTTCGCTTTTCTGGACAAGCATTACCAGTTTGTGGCACTTCCATTCGGATTAGCCACTGCTCCCAGAATTTTCACAAAGGTACTAGGGTCCCTTCTAGCGGTTCTAAGACCAAGGGGCATTGCAGTAGTACCTTACTTGGACGACATCCTGATTCAAGCGTCGTCTCTGTCAAAAGCAAAGGCTCATACGGACATCGTTCTAGCCTTTCTCAGATCTCACGGATGGAAAGTGAACATAGAAAAAAGTTCTCTGTCCCCGTCAACAAGAGTTCCCTTCTTGGGAACAATAATAGATTCCTTAGAAATGAGGATTTTTCTGACAGAAGTCAGAAAATCAAAACTTCTAAGCTCTTGTCAAGTACTTCATTCTGTTCTTCATCCTTCCATAGCGCAGTGCATGGAAGTAATAGGATTGATGGTTGCAGCAATGGACATAGTTCCTTTTGCGCGAATTCATCTAAGACCATTACAACTGTGCATGCTCAGACAGTGGAATGGGGCTTATACAGACTTGTCTCCGACGATTCAAGTAGATCAAAGGACCAGAGATTCACTCCGTTGGTGGCTGATCCTGGACAACCTGTCACAGGGAATGAGCTTCCGCAGACCAGAGTGGGTCATTGTCACGACCGACGCCAGTCTGGTGGGCTGGGGCGCGGTCTGGGAACCCCTGAAAGCTCAGGGTCTATGGTCTCGGGAAGAATCTCTTCTCCCGATAAACATTCTGGAACTGAGAGCGATATTCAATGCTCTCAAAGCTTGGCCTCATCTAGCAAAGGCCAAATTCATAAGGTTTCAATCAGACAACATGAGGACTGTTGCATATATCAACCATCAGGGGGGAACAAGGAGTTCCCTGGCGATGGAGGAAGTGACCAAGATAATTCAATGGGCGGAGGATCACTCCTGCCACTTGTCTGCAATCCACATCCCAGGAGTGGAAAATTGGGAAGCGGATTTTCTGAGTCGTCAGACCTTCCATCCGGGGGAGTGGGAACTCCATCCGGAAATCTTTGCCCAAATAACTCAATTATGGGGCATTCCAGACATGGATCTGATGGCGTCTCGTCAGAACTTCAAGGTTCCTTGCTACGGGTCCAGATCCAGGGATCCCAAGGCGACTCTAGTGGATGCACTAGTAGCACCTTGGACCTTCAACCTAGCTTATGTATTCCCACCGTTTCCTCTCATTCCCAGGCTGGTAGCCAGGATCAATCAGGAGAGGGCTTCGGTGATCTTGATAGCTCCTGCGTGGCCACGCAGGACTTGGTATGCAGACCTGGTGAATATGTCATCGGCTCCACCATGGAAGCTACCTTTGAGACAGGACCTTCTGGTTCAAGGTCCATTCGAACATCCGAATCTGGTTTCCCTCCAACTGACTGCTTGGAGATTGAACGCTTGATTTTATCAAAGCGTGGGTTTTCAGATTCCGTAATAGATACTCTTATTCAGGCTAGAAAGCCTGTAACTAGAAAGATTTACCATAAAATATGGAAAAAGTATATCTGTTGGTGTGAATCTAAAGGATTCCCATGGAACAAGATAAAAATTCCTAAGATTTTATCCTTTCTACAAGAAGGTTTGGAGAAAGGATTATCTGCAAGTTCTCTGAAGGGACAGATCTCTGCTTTATCTGTTTTACTTCACAAAAGGCTGGCAGCTGTGCCAGACGTTCAAGCGTTTGTTCAGGCTCTGGTTAGAATCAAGCCTGTTTACAGACCTTTGACTCCTCCCTGGAGTCTTAACCTAGTTCTTTCAGTTCTTCAAGGGGTTCCGTTTGAACCCTTACATTCTGTAGATATTAAGTTATTATCTTGGAAAGTTTTGTTTTTGGTTGCAATTTCTTCTGCTAGAAGAGTTTCTGAGTTATCTGCTCTGCAGTGTTCTCCGCCCTATCTGGTGTTCCATGCAGATAAGGTGGTTTTGCGTACTAAGCCTGGTTTTCTTCCGAAAGTTGTTTCCAACAAAAATATTAACCTGGAGATTGTTGTACCTTCTTTGTGTCCGAATCCAGTTTCAAAGAAGGAACGTTTGTTACACAATTTGGACGTAGTCCGTGCTCTAAAATTCTATTTAGAGGCTACTAAAGATTTCAGACAAACATCTTCTTTGTTTGTTGTTTATTCTGGTAAAAGGAGAGGTCAAAAAGCAACTTCTACCTCTCTTTCTTTTTGGCTTAAAAGCATTATCCGATTGGCTTATGAGACTGCCGGACGGCAGCCTCCTGAAAGAATCACAGCTCATTCCACTAGGGCTGTGGCTTCCACATGGGCCTTCAAGAACGAGGCTTCTGTTGACCAGATATGTAAGGCAGCGACTTGGTCTTCACTGCACACTTTTGCCAAATTTTACAAATTTGATACTTTTGCTTCTTCAGAGGCTATTTTTGGGAGAAAGGTTTTGCAAGCCGTGGTGCCTTCCATTTAGGTGACCTGATTTGCTCCCTCCCTTCATCCGTGTCCTAAAGCTTTGGTATTGGTTCCCACAAGTAAGGATGACGCCGTGGACCGGACACACCTATGTTGGAGAAAACAGAATTTATGCTTACCTGATAAATTACTTTCTCCAACGGTGTGTCCGGTCCACGGCCCGCCCTGGTTTTTTAATCAGGTCTGATGAATTATTTTCTCTAACTACAGTCACCACGGTATCATATGGTTTCTCCTATGCATATTTCCTCCTGTACGTCGGTCGAATGACTGGGGTAGGCGGAGCCTAGGAGGGATCATGTGACCAGCTTTGCTGGGCTCTTTGCCATTTCCTGTTGGGGAAGAGAATATTCCACAAGTAAGGATGACGCCGTGGACCGGACACACCGTTGGAGAAAGTAATTTATCAGGTAAGCATAAATTCTGTTTTTTATCAGGTAAGCATAAATTCTGTTTTTCTTATGTCAAATATCCGGTTTAGCTTAAAGGGACACTGTACCCAAAAATTTTCTTTCGTGATTCAGATTTAAGCAACTTTCTAATTTACTCCTATTATCAAATTTTCTTCATTCTCTTGGTATCTTTATTTGAAATGCAAGAATGTAAGTTTAGATGCCGGCCCATTTTTGGTGAACAACCTGGGTTGTCCTTTCTGATTGGTGGATAAATTCATCCACCAATAAAAAAGTGCTGTCCAGAGTACTGAAACCAAAAAAAATCTTAGATGCCTTTTTCAAATAATGATAGCAAGAGAATGAAGAAAAATTGATAATAGGAGTAAATAAGAAAGTTGCTTAACATTGCATGCTCTTTCTGAATTACAAAAGAAAAATTTTGGGTACAGTGTCCCTTTAATATTGAAACTCAAGTAGTGAGTTTTCATGCTGGGGACTACTCCTGGTTAAGTCACAGGGGGGGCTACAGGGTATGAACTACTTATGGCCTTTTTGTAAGCTGTTCTGTTTGTATGTGATAGAAAACTTATTACCATGATACTTGTTCTTTGATAAATAACAGCAGTTTTAAGTAAGGAACATAATAGTGCCTTCACTAAGCATAAGTTAGGCTTTTATTGCATTTTTATACATATATACAGGTTGCCTACCAAACCATATTAAGAACAGGGATGTTCAACCAAGTATCCAGGGACCACAGCGTAACCATTCAATGTCCATAATGTCTATGAACAGTTTCCCCATAATCTCCACATAAAGTGCATCTCTAAATAGCACCTGGTTTATTCCTGTTCTCTCTGTGTGAATTGTATATATAGGTGCAGGATCTTTTTGGCACTCACAGATTATTTCAGATTTGCTAACAGAAAATATATTTTGTTTTAGTTTATATAAATTATAAAACTTAATACTATATTGATTTATTTTTTGAGAACTGACAAATTCTGTAGAGCTGGGTGGAAAAGTAGGGTATACATAATAATAGAGTAAACAAAACACATAAATACAGAAGAGGGGAGGCCCTTCTCCAAAGAGCTTGCTGTCTACAGGGTGAGGGTGCGGAGACATAGGGTTTATTGTAGCTTGTCACATGTATTTTAGTTGCAGCAATGAGACAAGGCATTCAAGATTTATTTTGATTAGGATGAAGAATAGTTAAATGGTAAGCCTCCATAAATAGATGGGTTTTTAAAGGGAACCTGAAACTATGCAAGGTTGGAGAAAGTGTGATGGAGTGGGGTAGAGAGTCCCAGAGAATAGGAGAAGTGCATGAGAAGTCTTGAAGGCAAGAGAGAAAATAAAAAATAATAGGAGCTGAGAGATGTAGGTGAGAGGTAGATTGAAGAGGGGGGTAGTATAGTATTTGGAGATGAGTGAGGTAATATAGTTGGGAGAGAGCTTGTTGGGTGTGGGGAAGGTTAGGGTTAACATTTTGAACTGTATTCTAAAGTGTATGGAGAGCCAGTGTGGGGACTGGCAAAGCTTGACAGCTGATGTAGATCAATGACTTAGGTGTATGAGTCTAGCTGAAGCATTCATGATAGATTGGAGGATTTTGCTTTAGGAGTAGGCAAAATAATGAAATTAATTAGCATTTCTTCTGTTATGTGTGATCAGTCCACGGGTCATCATTACTTCTGGGATATAACTCCTCCCCAACAGGAAATGCAAGAGGATTCACCCAGCAGAGCTGCATATAGCTCCTCCCCTCTACGTCAGTCCCAGTCATTCTCTTGCACCCAACGACTAGATAGGATGTGTGAGAGGACTATGGTGATTATACTTAGTTTTTATGACTTCAATCAAAAGTTTGTTATTTTAAAATAGCACCGGAGCGTGTTATTACTTCTCTGGCAGAGTTTGAGGAAGAATCTGACAGAGATTTTTACTATGATTTTAACCGGAGTCGTTAAGATCATATTGCTGTTCTCGACCATCTGAGGGAGGTAAAGGCTTCAGATCAGGGGACAGCGGGCAGATGAATCTGCATTGAGGTATGTGGCAGTTTTTATTTTCTGAATGGAATTGATGAGAAAAGCCTGCCATACCGTTAAAATGACATGTATGTATACACTTCAGTATTCTGGGGATGGTATTTCACCGGAACTACTGTGTTAAAGGTCACTAATCCTTTTAATAACTATTCTCATGTTAAACGTTTTTGCTGGAATGTAGAATCGTTTACATTGCTGAGGTACTGTGTGAATAAATATTTGGGCATTATTTTCCACTTGGCAGTTTTTTGCTTTAATTGTGACAGTTTCGTTTCTCTTCACTGCTGTGTGGGAGAGGGAGGGGCCGTTTTTGGCGCTCTTTGCTACGCATCAAAAAATTCCGGTCAGCTACTTTTATATTTCCTGCATGATCCGGTTCATCTCTGACAGATCTCAGGGGTCTTCAAACTTCTTTGAAGGGAGGTAAATTCTCTCAGCAGAGCTGTGAGAATTCTTATAGTGACTGTGAATAAAAAACGTTGTTTTGTTTTCTTATGTACAAATTTAATTAGTGTTGTTTTTTACTAATGGGAACAAACCTTTGCTAAAAGTTGTGTTGTTTTAAAGTTTGATGCTATAACTGTTTTTCAGTTCATTATTTCAACTGTCATTTAATCGTTAGTACCTCTTTGAGGCACAGTGCGTTTTTTTGCTAAAAAAGATTATAACCAAGTTGTAAGTTTTTTTTGCTAGTGTGTTAAACATGTCTGACTCAGAGGAAGATATCTGTGTCATTTGTTCCAATGCCAAGGTGGAGCCCAATAGAAATTTATGTACTAACTGTATTGATGCTACTTTAAATAAAAGTCAATCTGTACAATGTGAACAAATTTCACCAAACAGCGAGGGGAGAGTTATGCCGACTAACTCGCCTCACGCGACAGTACCTGCATCTCCCGCCCGGGAGGTGCGTGATATTTTGGCGCCTAGTACATCTGGGCGGCCATTACAGATAACATTACAAGATATGGCTACTGTTATGACTGAAGTTTTGTCTAAATTACCAGAACTAAGAGGCAAGCGTGATCACTCTGGGGTGAGAACAGAGTGCGCTGACAATGCTAGGGCCATGTCTGATACTGCGTCACAGCTCGCAGAGCATGAGGACGGAGAGCTTCATTCTGTGGGTGACGGTTCTGATCCAAACAGATTGGACTCAGATATTTCAAATTTTAAATTTAAATTGGAGAACCTCCGTGTACTACTAGGGGAGGTCTTAGCAGCTCTCAACGATTGTAACACCGTTGCAATACCAGAGAAACTGTGTAGGTTGGATAAATACTTTGCGGTACCGGCGAGTACTGACGTTTTTCCTATACCTAAGAGACTAACTGAAATTGTTACTAAGGAGTGGGATAGACCCGGTGTGCCGTTCTCACCCCCTCCAATATTTAGAAAGATGTTTCCAATAGACGCCACCACTCGGGACTTATGGCAAACGGTCCCCAAGGTGGAGGGAGCAGTCTCTACTTTAGCTAAGCGTACCACTATTCCGGTGGAGGATAGCTGTGCTTTCTCAGATCCAATGGATAAAAAATTAGAGGGTTACCTTAAGAAAATGTTTGTTCAACAAGGTTTTATATTACAACCCCTTGCATGTATCGCGCCGATTACGGCTGCGGCAGCATTTTGGATTGAGTCGCTTGAAGAGAACCTTAGTTCCTCTACGCTAGACGACATTACGGACAGGCTTAGAGTCCTTAAACTAGCTAATTCTTTCATTTCGGAGGCCGTAGTACATTTAACCAAACTTACGGCTAAGAACTCAGGATTCGCCATACAGGCACGCAGGGCACTGTGGCTAAAATCCTGGTCAGCTGATGTTACTTCTAAGTCCAAATTACTTAATATACCTTTCAAGGGGCAGTCCTTATTCGGGCCCGGTTTGAAAGAAATTATCGCTGACATTACGGGAGGTAAGGGCCACGCCCTACCTCAAGACAAGGCCAAAGCTAAGGCTAGACAGTCTAATTTTCGTCCCTTTCGGAATTTCAAGACAGGAGCAGCATCAACCTCCACTGCACCAAAACAGGAAGGAGCTGTTGCTCGTTACAGGCAAGGCTGGAAGCCTAACCAGTCCTGGAACAAAAACAAGCAGGCCAGGAAACCTGCTGCTGCCCCAAAGACAGCATGAACCGAGAGCCCCCGATCCGGGACCGGATCTAGTAGGGGGCAGACTCTCTCTCTTCGCCCAGGCCTGGGCAAGAGATGTTCAGGATCCCTGGGCACTAGAGATCATATCTCAGGGATACCTTCTAGACTTCAAATTATCTCCCCCAAGAGGGAGATTTCATCTGTCAAGGTTGTCAACAAACCAGATAAAGAAAGAAGCGTTTCTACGCTGCGTACAAGATCTGTTAACAATGGGAGTGATCCATCCGGTTCCGTGGTCGGAACAAGGACAAGGGTTCTACTCAAACCTGTTTGTGGTTCCCAAAAAAGAGGGAACTTTCAGGCCAATCTTAGATTTAAAGACTCTAAACAAATTCCTAAGAGTTCCATCGTTCAAAATGGAAACTATTCGGACAATCTTACCCATGATCCAAGAGGGTCAGTACATGACCACAGTGGATTTAAAGGATGCTTACCTTCACATACCGATCCACAAAGATCATCACCGGTATCTAAGGTTTGCCTTCTTAGACAGGCACTACCAGTTTGTAGCTCTTCCATTCGGATTGGCTACGGCTCCAAGAATCTTCACAAAGGTTCTGGGTGCCCTTCTAGCGGTACTAAGACCGCGAGGGATTTCGGTAGCTCCGTACCTAGACGACATTCTAATTCAAGCTTCAAGCTTTCAAACTGCCAAGTCTCATACAGAGTTAGTTCTGGCATTTCTAAGGTCGCATGGATGGAAAGTGAACGAAAAGAAGAGTTCTCTCTTTCCTCTCACAAGAGTTCCATTCTTGGGGACTCTTATAGATTCTGTAGAAATGAAGATTTACCTGACAGAAGACAGGTTAACAAAACTTCAAAATGCATGCCGCGTCCTTCATTCCATTCAACACCCGTCAGTAGCTCAATGCATGGAGGTGATCGGCTTAATGGTAGCGGCAATGGACATAGTACCTTTTGCACGCCTACACCTCAGACCGCTGCAATTATGCATGCTAAGTCAGTGGAATGGGGATTACTCAGATTTGTCCCCTACTCTGAATCTGAATCAAGAGACCAGAAATTCTCTTCTATGGTGGCTTTATCGGCCACACCTGTCCAGGGGGATGCCATTCAGCAGGCCAGACTGGACAATTGTAACAACAGACGCCAGCCTACTAGGTTGGGGCGCTGTCTGGAATTCTCTGAAGGCTCAGGGACTATGGAATCAGGAGGAGAGTCTCCTACCAATAAACATTCTGGAATTGAGAGCAGTTCTCAATGCCCTTCTGGCTTGGCCCCAGTTAACAACTCGGGGGTTCATCAGGTTTCAGTCGGACAACATCACGACTGTAGCTTACATCAACCATCAGGGAGGGACAAGAAGCTCCCTAGCAATGATGGAAGTATCAAAGATAATTCGCTGGGCAGAGTCTCACTCTTGCCACCTGTCAGCAATCCACATCCCGGGAGTGGAGAACTGGGAGGCGGATTTCTTAAGTCGCCAGACTTTTCATCCGGGGGAGTGGGAACTTCATCCGGAGGTCTTTGCCCAAATACTTCGACGTTGGGGCAAACCAGAGATAGATCTCATGGCGTCTCGCCAGAACGCCAAACTTCCTCGCTACGGGTCCAGATCCAGGGATCCAGGAGCAGTTCTGATAGATGCTTTGACAACACCTTGGAACTTCAGGATGGCTTATGTGTTTCCACCCTTCCCGCTGCTTCCTCGATTGATTGCCAAAATCAAACAGGAGAGAGCATCAGTAATTCTAATAGCACCTGCTTGGCCACGCAGGACTTGGTATGCAGATCTAGTGGACATGTCATCCTGTCCGCCTTGGTCTCTACCTCTAAGACAGGACCTTCTGATACAGGGTCCATTCAAACATCAAAATCTAACTTCTCTGAAGCTGACTGCTTGGAAATTGAACGCTTGATTTTATCAAAACGTGGTTTTTCTGAGTCGGTTATTGATACCTTGATTCAGGCTAGGAAGCCTGTTACCAGAAGGATTTACCATAAAATATGGCGGAAATACCTATACTGGTGCGAATCCAAAGGTTACTCCTGGAGTAAGGTTAGGATCGCTAGGATATTGTCTTTTCTACAAGAAGGTTTAGAAAAGGGTTTATCAGCTAGTTCATTAAAGGGACAGATTTCAGCTCTGTCCATCTTGTTACACAGACGTCTGTCAGAAGATCCAGACGTCCAGTCCTTTTGTCAGGCTTTAGCTAGGATCAAGCCTGTGTTTAAGGCTGTTGCTCCACCATGGAGTTTAAACTTAGTTCTTAACGTTTTACAGGGTGTTCCGTTTGAACCCCTTCATTCCATTGATATAAAAATGTTATCTTGGAAAGTTCTGTTTTTAATGGCTATTTCCTCGGCTCGAAGAGTCTCTGAGTTATCAGCCTTACATTGTGATTCCCCTTATCTGATTTTTCACTCAGACAAGGTAGTTCTGCGTACTAAACCTGGGTTCTTACCTAAGGTAGTCACTAACAGGAACATCAATCAAGAGATTGTTGTCCCATCCTTGTGTCCAAATCCTTCTTCAAAGAAGGAACGTCTTTTACACAATCTGGATGTAGTTCGTGCCCTCAAATTCTACTTGCAGGCAACTAAAGATTTTCGCCAAACTTCTTCCTTGTTTGTCGTTTACTCTGGACAGAGGAGAGGTCAAAAAGCTTCTGCTACCTCTCTCTCTTTTTGGCTTCGTAGCATAATACGTTTAGCCTATGAGACTGCTGGACAGCAGCCTCCTGAAAGAATTACAGCTCACTCCACTAGAGCTGTGGCTTCCACTTGGGCCTTTAAGAATGAGGCCTCTGTTGAACAGATTTGCAAGGCTGCAACTTGGTCTTCGCTTCATACTTTTTCCAAATTTTACAAATTTGACACTTTTGCTTCTTCGGAGGCTATTTTTGGGAGAAAGGTTCTTCAGGCAGTGGTTCCTTCTGTATAATGAGCCTGCCTATCCCTCCCGTCATCCGTGTACTTTTGCTTTGGTATTGGTATCCCAGAAGTAATGATGACCCGTGGACTGATCACACATAACAGAAGAAAACATAATTTATGCTTACCTGATAAATTCCTTTCTTCTGTTGTGTGATCAGTCCACGGCCCGCCCTGTTTTAAGGCAGGTAAATATCTTTTAAATTATACTCCAGTCACCACTTCACCCTTGGTTACTCCTTTCTCGTTGATTCTTGGTCGAATGACTGGGACTGACGTAGAGGGGAGGAGCTATATGCAGCTCTGCTGGGTGAATCCTCTTGCATTTCCTGTTGGGGAGGAGTTATATCCCAGAAGTAATGATGACCCGTGGACTGATCACACAACAGAAGAAAGG
The DNA here is from genome assembly GCF_027579735.1 of Bombina bombina. Classification (NCBI taxonomy): domain Eukaryota; kingdom Metazoa; phylum Chordata; class Amphibia; order Anura; family Bombinatoridae; genus Bombina; species Bombina bombina. The sequence continues at coordinate 470,327,672 of NC_069504.1, read as the reverse complement.
AATTTATCAGGTAAGCATAAATTATGTTTTTTGTAGTATATTGGGTAACAAAAGGGGGACATCTAGAAATGATGCGTAGGTGTGCACTGCAGGTTTTTATAAGCTCTTGTATATGTGGTATGAATGAAAGTTCAGTCAAGTGTGACACCAAGACAGTGGATCTTGAATGGTGTTGAGAATAGAGCCTTCTACAGTAAGAGAAACAAAAGATGAGAGATGTCTAGAAGAGGGGGGAAATAAGAAGCATCTTGGTTTTAGACAAATTGAGTTGGAGATAGTTCAAAGACATCTAAGAGCAAATTGCAGAGAGACAGTTGGTAATCTTGTTGAGTAAAGTGGGAGAGATATTGTATCATCAGCATACAATTTTGTAGCTGAAAGGAGGATATATGGTTTCCAAGGGAGGATGTATAGAGAGAAGAAACAAGGGAACCAAAACAGAGTCTTGTGTTACCCCTAATGAGAATGACAAAGGATCAGAAGATATGCTGTTAACAGAAATTTTAAGCAAGCAGTTTTAGAGATAGGAAGCAAGCCATAGAGAGCTATGTCTCTGATGCCAAAAGAATGAAAAATTTGTAAGAGAGAGAGGATGTTCAACTCTGTCAAAAGCAGCAGATAGATCTAGAAAAACAAGGAAGGGGTAGTAGCCTTTTGCTTTAGCTGATAACAGATTGATTGTTATTTTAGTGAGAGTAGTTTCTATTAAATGTTTAGGGTGAAAACCAGAGGATCAAGTAAAGTGTTAGTTGAGAGAAAGTGAGTTAGGCAGTTATAGACTAAGCAAAGGGAAGTAAGGAGACTGGCTGATAGTTAGGAGTGGTGTCAAGTAATGGCTTTTTTAGGAATTGTGTGATTAAAGCATGCTTGAATATATCAGGAAATATGCCAATCTTGAGAGACTGGTTTAAAAGATGAGTTAGGGCTGGGCTTAAAGAAGCAGAGAGAGAGAGAGGGAAGAAATTGTAAAGAAATTTGGGTTGAGTGAACAAGTTGTGAGATGAGAAGAGAGGAGCGTGAAGGCCTCTTACTCTGTTGCAGGAGAAAAATAAAGGAGTTTTATTAATAAAAGTGGTGAGTAGAAGGGATGGCTCTTGATAGATGATTTTTCAAATTGTTTGATCAGTATAAATCTGACCTGTAAGTTTGGTAGCAGGTGAAGGTGCAGGTGGATGAGGAGGGAGTTAAAGGTTTAAAGCAGCCTTCCAGGGTTGGATGAACGACTTGACATGAGGGACGAGAAATATTGTTATTTGGCCAGGTTGAGGGCAAGGTGTATGACCAGAGGATGAGTTTATAGTGGAGGAAATCAGAATGGTTGATTTTCTCCCCTGACATCAGGAATGCATGAAAATCTCTAAATATATTGGGTCTGTTGGATTTGCCATGGTTGTTGTCCAGTGCATGATATACACCAAACTGTGGTGGGTGCAACTTTGTCAAGTGTTGGTTTTAGGGCAGAATTGTATTGCAAGGCCACAAAGTCAGGGCAATAGAGGAAGAAATGTTGGAGAGTAGAGATTTCATCTTATAAGAAAAGTCTGGAAGATCCAAGTCATTAAAATTTCTATAACACAGCAGTGAGGATGCTGAACTATGTACTGACTGGATTTACCAATTTTGGTAAATCCAGCGAGTGCATTGAATTCTGATTCAAATTGATTGATTGCACCCTGGTCTTGGGAGTTTGTCTGTGGGAGTGCTCTTACTATAAATTGAGTGTATACAGATTTGCAAACTCAAAAAAAAAACTGTGTGCAGGTGAGAGTGCATATTTAACAGATACGTGCATAGTAATATATAGTATATGTGTGTATATATATCTCATTAGTCTTAATTACTTTTTTTTATAGTTTTTAGTTTTATCAGTGTCTGTGTGTGTGTGTATATATATATATATATATATATATATATATATATAATATGTGTGTGTGTGTGTGTGTGTATATATATATAAAAAAACTGTGTGCAGGTGAGAGTGCATATTTAACAGATACGTGCATAGTAATATATAGTATATGTGTGTATATATATCTCATTAGTTTTAATTACTTTTTTTTATAGTTTTTAGTTTTATCAGTGTCTGTGTGTGTGTGTATATATATATATATATATATATATAATATGTGTGTGTGTGTGTGTATATATATATAAAAAAACTGTGTGCAGGTGAGAGTGCATATTTAACAGATACGTGCATAGTAATATATAGTATATGTGTGTATATATATCTCATTAGTTTTAATTACTTTTTTTTATAGTTTTTAGTTTTATCAGTGTCTGTGTGTGTGTGTGTGTGTATATATATAATATGTGTGTATATGTGTGTGTCTAATATGTGTGTAAAAAATAATGTTTAAATACCAGGCTTGCCAAAATGCTTTTGTATGTTTAGGGTATAATATTGTTGAAGAGATACCTTGCAGGATGGTGAAGGAAAGAAAATAACATAAAAACAACATTTGTGACACATTTGCTTGTAAAATACAAGTGATGGGGCTAATTTATGAGCACTTTCTCTGATTGAGTGAGAGAACGGAGTATCGATTTTCAAACTGAAGTGTTCACCTGTTAAGAGCTTTTCTATAATTGGAAGCCGCCACTGTGTGAATCTGTGGCTCACATCCAGCTCACAATAGCTTACTTCAGTCCGGGTAAACCAGGCCGATTTTTCTTCGCAGCTATTGATTTTTAAGTGAAGTATCAAAGAAAATCAATAGTAATCAACAAATAGAAGGCGTTCGCCGCTGGTGTCAGATCTTGGGCCTAGTTTAATCAATTTAGTGTCCTGTCAAAATAAGGGACAAGCTGGAAATATCTTCCTGTGAAAAGAGAGTGGTCAGGCCAGCAGTTTGTCACTGCTGTGAAGAGACACGGGATCAGAAAGGACAAGCATGCTATCATTATATCAAAGACTGTGGCATTCCCCAGCTGAGCTTATCTTAACCCTTAATCAATGACATCTTCTCCAGTCAGTGAAGTTCCTTAAACAGTGTTAGTGTTGTGGTCCATTATTAGCATCCAGAGCAGTTGGCAGTTGTGTTTTATACTTTTTTTTACAGTATGTTATGTAAATTACATTACGTTTAAAGGGACATCAAAAATTAATAATGATTTATTTATTTGTTACTTTATCAGCTAAAAATAAGAAAACAGGATTTTAAACCTAGGCACGTCTAAGTTCCAACGTTAATGCTGATGGTGTTAGTGCATTTGCGCTTTACAGAACCCTTATGGTGGCTAGAGTCGGTTATCATTTATTTTCTGAAGGCTGGGAAGCGCGCGCTTTAGTAATGGCGCTGCTTCTCTCAGCTGGGTTAACTCCTCCCTCTCTTTTCTCTGATCGGCACCGGCAGCTTCCGTATGTTTGGACAGCAGCAAGCACGCTGTCTTCAGTTGTCACGGCTGTTATTATGTAGTCCAGCCGTTTCCTATCGAGTGTTGGTGCAATGTGAGAAGAGGGGGGTGGTTTCTCTCTTATTTAATTAAGATTGGTACTTTAGTTTTCTTTTCACAAATTCATTTAAAAAGACTGTATGTTTTTTTCTTTCATGTAATTGCAAGAGTCCATGAGCTAGTGACGTATGGGATATACAATCCTACCAGGAGGGGCAAAGTTTCCCAAACCTCAAAATGCCTATAAATACACCCCTCACCACACCCACAATTCAGTTTTACAAACTTTGCCTCCTATGGATGTGGTGAAGTAAGTTTGTGCTAAGATTTCTACGTTGACTGCGCTTCTGAGCATTTTGAAGCCCGATTACTCTGAGTTCAGCGAATATCAGAGGGATGTGAAGGGAGTATCACCTATTGAATGCAATGGTTTTCCTCACGGGAGATCTATTTAATAGGTTCTCTGTTATCGGTCATAGAGATTCATCTCCTACCTCCCTTTTCAGATCGACGATATACTCTTATATACCATTACCTCTACTGATTCTCGTTTCAGTACTGGTTTGGCTATCTGCTATATGTGGATGGGTGTCTTTTGGTAAGTATGTTTAATTTACTTAAGACACTCTCTCGTCTATGGTTTGGCACTTTATTTAAAGTTCTAAATATATGTATTGTACTTATATTTGCCATGTTTCAGGTTTCAGTATATTTCCTTTTTTTGCAGACTGTCAGTTTCATATCTGGGAAATGCATTTTTAAGAAAAAGAAAAAAATTCTTACCTGGGGTTTAGTCTTTTTCAAATGGACTCTTTTTTTAAATTGCGGGCTGTATTAGGCTCGCAAGGGCGCAAAATGGCAACATTTATTGCGTCATTCTTGGCGCAAGATTTTTTTGGCGCGAAAGTTACGTTCGTGACGCAAATTCGTCATTTTCGGCGTCTTAGTTGACGCCAAGTCCTTCACAAGGTTGCCTCATCTATGACGCTATTGTTCCGTTTCCGGACGTCTTTGGCGCCAAAAAATATTTTTCTGTTTGTTGTGCGTCATACTTGGCGCCAAATATTTTCATTATTTAAGACCCCATTCCTTTTGCCTCTGGCCTTTTTTTCTATGTCAGAGGGATATGCTGTTTGCATTTTTTCCCCCATTCCTGAAACTTTCATATAAGGAAATTGATAATTTTGCTTTATATGTTGTTTTTCTCTTACATTTGCAAGATGTCTCAAACTGTTCCTGTATCAGAAAACACTGTTGGAATCCTGCTGACTGATATCAGTCCTACCAAAGCTAAGTTAATTTATTGTAATGTTATGGAGATTATATCTTTAGCTGTGGTTTGTAATAAGTTATCATGATAAACTTTTACATGCAGAGAATATGTCCATCAGTAATAATGCATTGTCTGTTGCTATTCTTTTAACATCTAATGTACAAGATATACCTGTGAATTTATAAGAATATTTTTCTGATTCTATTCAGAAGGCTTTGTCTGCCATCCCGCCTTCTAATAAAATGTAAAGGTCTTTTTTAAACTTCTCATATAGTTGATGAATTTTCAAATGACTGACAATATACTGAATTATCCTTTTCTGATGAGTATCTATCTGATTCAGAAGATCCTTCATCAGATATTGACACTAACAAATCTACTTATTTATTTTTAATGCAGTACATTTGTTCTTTGTTGAAGAAGTGTTGATTATATTGGATATTGAGGAGACTAGTCCTCTTGATTTTTAAGCTAGTAAAAATTTAAATTCTGTTTATAAACCTCCTGTGGTTACTTCAGAGGTTTTTTCCAGTTCCTAATGCTATTTCTGATATAATTTCTAAGGAATGAAATAGGCTTGGTACTTCTTTTATTCCTTCTTTAAGGTTTTAATATTGTATCCTTTGCCAGCAGTTAGTTTTGAGTTTTGGGAAAAGATCCCCAAAGTTAATGGGGCTATCTCTACTCTTGCTAAACGTTCTACTATTCCTATGGAAAATAGTATTTATTTTAAAGATCCTTTAGATGGGAAACTTGTATCTTATCTAAAGAAAATTAATTTATTTTCAGGTCCTTTTCTTAGGCCTGCAATTTCTTTGGCTGATGTTGCAGCTGCTTCAACTTTTTGGTTGAAAACTTTAGCGCAACAAGTATCGGATTATGATTTGTCTAGCATTGTTAACTTGATTCAACATGCTAATAATTTCATTTGTGATGCCATTTTCTTTTGATATTATCAAATTGATGTTAAATCTATGTCTTTAGCTATTTTAGCTAGAAGAACTTTGTGGCTTAAATCTTGGAATGCTGATTTGATTTCTAAGTCCAGATTTCTATTTTCTTTCCTTCCAAGGTAATAAATTATTTGGTTTACAGTTGGATTCAATACTTTCAACTGTGACTGTGGGGAAGGGAGTTTTTTTGCCTCAAGATTAAGTTCTAAGGGTAAATCTTAAGCTTCTAACCGTTTTCGTTTTTAATAAGGAACAGAAACCTAATTTTTCCCCAAGGAATATGTTTCCAATTGGAAGCCTTCTTCAAATTGGAATAATTTCAAGCCATTTAAGAGATCAAAGCCAGCCCCCAAGTCCGCATGAAGGTGCGGCCCTTTTTACATTTTAGCTGTTAGGGGGCAGATTAAGATTTTTCTAAGTTGTTTGGATCAATTCGGTCCAAAATCCTTAGATTCAGAATATTGTTTCTCAGGGGTACAGAATAGGATTCAGAGTAAGATCGCCTGTGAGAAGTTTTTTCCTCTCAAGCATTCCAGCAATCCCAGTAAAGGCTTAGACTTTCCTGAAGTGTGTTTCAGACCTGGAGTTATGTGGGGTATTCATGCCAGTTCAGTTTCATGAACAGGGTCTGGGGTTTTATTCAAAACTATTCATTGTACCAAAGAAAGAATTCAGAGTCAGACCAGTTTTGAATCTAAACTTTTTTTTAATTTTCATGTAAGAGTACCATCTTTCAGAATGGTGACTATAAGGTCTATTCTGCCTTTTGTTCAACAAGGGCATTATATGCCCACAATAGTCTTACAGGTTGCATATCTTCATATTCTGTTTCATTCAGATTATTTTCATTTTCTGAGATTCTCTTTTTTATACAAGCTTTACCAATTTGTTGCTCTTCCTTTCTGGTCTAGCGACAGCTCTAGGAATCTTTTCAAAGGTTCTCTGTGTTTCCTTATTTGGACGATATCTTGGTACTTGCTCAGTCTTTTCGTTCTGCAGAATCTCATACGATCCAACTTCTGTTGTTCCTTCAAAGACATGGTTGGAGGATTATTTTACCAAAAAAAGTTCCTTGATTCCTACAAGGGTCACCTTTTTTAGGTTTCCAGATAGATTGTGTCAATGTCTCTGTCTCTAACAGACAAGAGACAATTTAAATTGGGTTCAGCTTGTCAGAACCTTCAGTCTCTATTATTTCCATCAGTAGTTATATGCATGGATGTTTGAGGTCTCATGTCTGCAGCATCAGTCTCGACCCCTTTGCTTGTTTTCATTTGAGACCTCTCCAGCTTTGTATGCTGAATCAATGGTGAGGGGATTATTCTAGGATATCACATTTAATATCCTTGAATCCCAATATTCAACTATCTTTGACTTGGTGGTAAGATCACCATCGTATAGTTCTACGGTTTTCTTTGGTTCATCCAACCTGGACTGTGATCACAACAGTTGCGAGTCTTTTCAGGTTGGGGAGCTGTTTGGGGATCTCTGTCAGCACAAGGGGTTTGGAAATCTCAAGAGGCGAGATTACCAATAAATATTTGGAACTCTCCAGGCTTGGCCTCTGTTGAATAGAAGACCATTCAATTGCTTTCAAGACAGACAATATCACAGCTGTGGCATATGTCAATCATCGAGGTGGGACTCACAGTCCCCTAGCTATGAAAGAAGTATCTCTAATACTTTTTTGGGCGGAATACAGCTCTTGTCTAGTTTCTGTTGTACATATCCCAGGTGTAGACAATTGGGAAGCAGATTTTTTCAACCGTCAGATTTTACATTCAGGGGAGTGGTCTCTCCTTCCAGATGTGTTTTCTCAGATTGTTCAGTGGTGAGGTCTTTCAGAAATAGTTCTGATGGCTTCTCATCTAAACAAGGAAACTTTCCAGGTACCTGTCCAGGTCCAAGGATCTTCAGGCGGAAGCAGTGGATGCGTTAACACTTTCTTGGTTCTACCAACCTGCTTATATTTTCCTGCCTCTAGTTCTTCTTCCATGAGTGATATCCATAATCATCATAGAACAGTCATTTGTATTGCTGGTAGTTCTAGCATGGTCTCACAGGTTTTTTTTCCATTAGGATTTCAAATCATTAAATTTGAAGGTATGGAAATTAAACGCTTAGTGCTTAGTCATAGAGGTTTCTCTGACTTAGTGATTAATACTATGTTACAGGATTTATTATCGAGTTTGGAAGATTCATTTGCATGGTGTTCTTCTCATATGTTCACTTGGTATTCTTTCAGAATTCCTAGATTTTTACAGTTTCTTCAGGATGGTTTAAATAAGGTTTTGTCTGCAAGTTCCTTGAAGGGACAAATCTCTGCTCTTTCTGTCTAAGTTTCGCAGAAAGATTGATAAGCTTCCTGATATTCACTGTTCTGTGCAGGCTTTGTTTTGTATCAAGTCTGTCATTAATTCAATCTCTCCTCCTTGGAGTCTTATTTTGGTTTTGAAGGCTTGACAGCCTCCTCCATTTGAGCCTATGCTCTCTTTGGACATTAAAATACTTTCTTGGAAAGTGTTCCTTTTGGCCATCTCTTCTGCTAGAAGAGTTTCTGAATTATCTGCTTTTTCTTGTGAATCTCCTTTTCTGATTTTTTCATCAGGATAAGGCGGTTTTGTGGACTTCATTTAAATTCTTACCTAAGATTGTGAATTCTAACAACATTTTTAGAGAAATTGTTGTCCCTTCCTTGTGTCCTAATTCTAAGAATTCTTTGGAGAAATCCTTACATTCTTTGAATATGGTAAGAGTTTTGAAATATTATGTTGAAGTTACTAAATATTTCAGGAAGACTTCTAGTCTATTTGTTATCTTTTCTGGTTCTAGGAAATATCAGAAGGCTTCTGCTTTTTCCTTGACTTCGTGGTTAAGCTTTTGATTCATTTAGCTTATTTGGGTTTGGGTCAGGCCCCGCCTCAGAGAATTACAGCTCATTCTACTTGATTAGTCTCCACTTTGTGGGCTTTTAAGAATGAAGCTTCAGTTGTTCAAATTTGCAAAGCAGTAACCTGTTCTTCTTTGCATACATTTACTAGATTCTACCGTTTTGATGTATCTGCTTCTTCAGAAGCAGTTTTTTGGTAGAAAAGTTTTTCAGGCAGCTGATTCAGTTTGATTCTTCTGCTTATGTTTTAAGTTTTTTCTTTTAATTTAATGAGAATTAACTTAGATTTTGGGTTGTGGATATTTTCTTCAGCGAAAAATGGCTGTTTTTATTTTTATCCCTCCCTCTCTAGTGACTCTTGCGTGGAGTTCCACATCTTGGGTATTGCTATCCCATACGTCACTAGCTCATGGACTGTTGCCAATTACATGAAAGAAAACATAATTTATGTAAGAAGTTACCTGATAAATTCATTTCTTTCATATTGGCAAGAGTCCATGAGGCCCACCCTTTTTTGTGGTGGTTATGATTTTTTGTATAAAGCACAATTATTTCCAAATTTCTTTGTTGATGCTTTTTACTCCTTTCTTTATCACCCCACTTCTTGGCTATTCGTTAAACTGAATTGTGGATGTGGTGAGGGGTGTATTTATAGGCATTTTGAGGTTTGGTAAACTTTGCACCTCCTGGTAGGATTGTATATCCCATATGTCACTAGCTCATGGACTCTTGCCAATATGAAAGAAATTAATTTATCAGGTAAGTTCTTACATAAATTTTGTTTTTCAATGATCTAGCTGACCGTGTGTAAGGGTAGTACATGGCTTGAAAATGTCGTCATTTTTATTTTCAAGGTTTATAGTGCCTGGACTGGAATTAGACGTTTCTTTTTCAAATAAACATATGTATACTTTTTAGAACCCAGAGTGGCCATGACTTTTCCCCTTCAGTTCCCTTTCCAGTTAGATGTTATAGTTGTTGGTCAAAAGAGGCAATTGTTTATCATAGAGGGGATCTTTTTCTTACTTTAATTATGTCTAATGAAAAAGGCATGGGCATGCACTTACTGGCCACATTATTATGTACACCTTGCTAGTACCGGGTTGGACCCGTTTTTTGCCTTCAAAACTGCCTTAATTCTTTGTGGCATAGATTCAACAAGGTGTTGGAAACATTCTTCAGGCATTTTGGTGCATTGACATGATAGCATCACACAGTTGCTGCAGATTTTTCAGCTGCACGTCCATGATGCGAATCTCCCATTCCACCACATCCCAAACGTGCTCTATTGAATTATGTTATGGTGACTGTGGAGGCCATTGGATTACAGTGAACTCATTGTCATGTTCAAGAAACCAGTTTGAGATGATTTGAGCTTTGTGACATGGTGCATTATCCTGCTGGAAGTAGCCATCACAAGATGGGTACACTGTAGTCATAAAGGGATGGACATGGTCAGCAACAATACTGAGGTAGGCCGTAGCGTTGAAACGATCATCAATTAGTACTAAGGAGCCAAAAGTGTGCCAAGAAAATAACTCCCACACGATTACAACACTACGAGCAGCCTAAATAGTTGATAAAAGGCAAGATGGATCCATGCTTTCATGTTGTTTACGCCAAATTCTGACCCTACCATCTGAATGTAGCAGCTGAAATCAATACTTACCAGACCAGGCAACGTTTTTCCAATCTTCTATTGCCCAATTTTGGTGAGCCTGTGCATATTGTAGTTTCAGTTTCTTGTTCTTAGCTGACAGGAGTTGCACCATGTGTGGTCATCTGCTTCTATAGCCCATCTGCTTCAAGGTTTGACGTGTTGTGCTTTCAGAGATGGTATTCTGCATACCTTGGTTGTAACAAGTGGTTATTTGAGTTACTGTTGCCTTCTTGTCATCTCGAACCAGTCTGTCTATTCTCCTCTGACATCAACAAGGCATTTTCGTCCACACAACTGCCTCTCACTTGAAATTTTCTCTTTTTCAGATCATTCTCTGTAAACCCTAGAGACGGTTGTGCATAAAAATCCCAGTAGATCGGCAGTTTTTTATATACTCAGAGCAGCCCGCCTGGCACCAACAACCATGCCACGTTCAAAGTAATTTAAATCCCTTTCTTCCCCATTCTGATGCTTGGTTTATAGCAACAATATTATATTATAGTTTATTTTGGTAGCTCTAAATGGCTGGATTTTAATTAAACTGATGAGGGGGTTATATAAAATGATGTAATGATGTTTATTTGTGCAAAGCTCAGTATTTTTTAAAATATGATTGTCTATTTTTATGTATTTTGAATGACCTAATTCATTAAAGAAATAGATAAAAAGAGGTGTTTTATCAACATAGAAACAATATGCATATCTTGTTTAATTGAGTCTGACAGGCCCATTTATCAAAGGGCTTGCGGACCTGATCCGAGACTGCGGATCAGGTCCGCAAGACCTCGCTAAATGCGGAGAGCAATACGCTCTCCGCATTTAACATTGCACCAGCAGCTCACAAGAGCTGCTGGTGCAACGCCGCCCCCTGCTGACTCGCGGCCAATCGGCCGCCAGCAGGGAGCTGTCAATCAACCCGATCGTATTCGATCGGGTTGATGTCCGGCGATTCCTATCCGCCTGTTCAGAGCAGGCGGACAGGGTTATGGAGCAGCGGTCTTTAGACTTGATAAATGCTTGATAAATGGGCCTGCATGTGTCCGTTTATGATATTTAGCTTTAAACTTTATTCATCATAGCACTCAGCTATACAAGTTAGGTGGGTTAAATAATTTGGATAAATGAAAAAAAAAACTGAAGATTAATTACAAAATATGTAACAGATTATTCTGCACACCTGTTTATTACTATTTGATAAATTCTGTCATATTAAAGACAACGTTGAGGTTGGGGAGAGATGATGATCAATGTCTGTCTTATTAATATAATTTATAACCCGGAGCAATAAAATTAGCTATTGGCTAAGATTATGATTTATTTTTTGCTGGCTGAAGAGCATCCGTTTGAGTGTAAGGTAAGCAATTTATTCTATCTAAATATTCCTGTGTGTATTCAAAACTCAAATATTTTATTCTAGATAAAAAGAAGATAACTTTATTGGCTTGGACAGCTCTGGATCTACAGTAATGCTTTTATTTGTTAAACCTAGCAACTATATTGAAAATTATACATAACCAAAAATGTCTGTGTTCGAAACTAAATCTTAGCAAATTAAAGTTTGATATTAATGTGATAGTAAATATTCCCCTTTGTTTAAATAGATCTGGAATGTTAGTGATATTTAAATGGACTTTAATTCATCAGTAATGAAGATGCGCTATAACTTACTTTTCTATCTTAATATGAGGAGAGTCCACGGCTTCATTCCTTACTTGTTGGAATACAGCACCTGGCCACCAGGAGGAGGCAAAGACAACCTAGCAAAGGCTTAAAGGGACAGTCTACACCAGAATTTTTATTGTTTAAAAAGATAGATAATCCCTTTATTACCCATTCCCCAGTTTTGCACGTTAATTTTAATATACTTTTTACCTCTGTGATTTCCTCTGTATCTAAGCCTCTGTAGACTGCCCCCTTATCTCAGTGCTTTTGACAGACATGCAGTTTAGCCAACCAGTGCAGACTCCTAAATAAATCTACGGGAGTGAGCACAATGTTATCGATATGACACACATGAAATTGTACTGTCTGTGAAAAACTTTCAAAATGCTCTGAGCTAGGAGGCGGTTTTCAGTGGTTCACAAATCAGTTTGAGGCTACCTAGATTTAGCTTTTCAAAAATACCACCAAGGGAACAAAGCAAATTTGATGATAAAATTATATAAGTTGTTTACAATTGCATGCCCTATCTGGATCATGAAAGTTTAATTTTGACTAGACTGTCCCTTTAAATACCTCCTCCACTCCCCTCATCCCCCAGTCATTCTTTGCCTTTCGTCACAGGAGGATGGCAGATAAGTGTTGGAAGATTTGGAGTAGTCTCTTATGGAGAGTAGTACTCTTCGCTATGGGACTGGAGTTTTAGGTAGTCTTTTCAGTTTCTCAGTGAGAGCATTGACAAATGTTAGGGTCTGGAGATGCAGGGAGAGTCTTTCTGTGAAACCATCCAGACTCGTAATAACAACTCCTAAGCAATCAGTGTTGACGAGTTTCACTGCCTGCTTCTATCACTCAAGTCCATGTCAGGTACGATGCTACAAGACTGTCAAACTTGAGAGGCTGTGTGTCTGTTCCACGGCAATGATTCCGGTAAGATCGTTCAATTTTATCTCATGTGATAACGTAAAGAAGACAGGATCACAGTGTGACTCCTTTATCTGTATGGAATCAAGGGTTAATATCTCTGGAAGGTGATTATTGAACAGGGGGGATTTATACATGATTTGCTTTATTATGTTTTTTATGCTGCGACATGTGTGAGATGAGGCTCTGGCAGATGTGGGAATATTCAGGTTTTACTTTCGTTTTTGGATAACTGCGCAGCCTGTTAGTTTGGCGCGTTTTTCTTCCTGCAGCATGGGCGGTCCTGTATGGCACTCCATGTGATCGGGTGTGGCCTCATTGGGAGCGCCCTCTTTCCGCCAGACTTTACTGAACAGTTGCAAACATCAGTGTCTGCAGCCTTCAGTGCCCTGCTAAGGGCAAGCGAAAGGTTAAATACTGCTATCCTTCCTAGGGGTCATCTACCAACTTGTTGGATTTTGTTGGATTTATCTGATACTAGATTATACGCTGATGAAGATGCCTCTGTTACAGAGGAGGCCCTTTCTGGGTCGGAATCGGCTGCCTCTAAGCCTCCGGCTGCGGAGGAATCAGACTTTAGATTTAGGATAGAGCACTTACGCTTTCTGTTAAAGGAAGTGTTGGCTACTTTAGAGGTTCTGGAACCTAAGTTACCCAAGGAACCCTCTATTCCTAAGCTTGATAAGGTTTATGAGGACTGGGTGGTGCCACAGACTTTTCCCGGTTCCTATCTCTCAATTTGAGTTGCGGTTGTCTGTCCCTAAAGTGGATGGAGCAATCTCCAAGCTTGCTAAGCGCACCACTATCCCGCTTGAGGATAGTTCTTTCGTTTAAGGAGCCCATGGATAAGAAACTAGAAACTCTGTTAAGAAAGATGTTTCAGCACACAGGGTATTTATTTCAGCCTGCAGCGGCGGTTGCTGCGGTGGCTGGAGCCGCTACCTATTAGTGTGACTCTCTGTCGGAGATGATCGAGGTGGAAACTCCCCTCGAGGAAATCCAGGAAATAATTAAGGCCTTGAGGGTAGCTAATTCATTTATCTGTGATGCAAACATGCAGATTATTCACTTGAATGCCATGACATCAGGCTTTTCTGTTCTAGCCTGTAGTGCTCTGTGGCTGAAGTCTTGGTCTGCTGACATGACTTAAAAATCTAGATTGCTTTCCATTTAAGGGGAAGACTCTTTTTGGTCCAGGACTGGACTCAATCATATCCACGGTCACGGGGGGCAAGGATGCCTTTCTACCGCAGGATAAGAAGAATAAACCTAAAGGACAGGGTCCTAGTTTTTGTCCCTTTCGTTCTGATAAATCCCAATGAAAGCAACCCTCCACGAAGCCTGATCAGTCCAAGGGAACTTGGAAACCATCTAAATCTTAAAATAAATCCAAGCAGAGCAAGAAGCCAGCCGAGACAAAATCGGCATGAAAGGGCGGCCCCTGATCCGTCGCTGGATCGTGTTGGGGGCATACTATCTCTTTTTGTGGAGGCTTGACTGGGAGACGTGCAAGACCCTTGGGTTCTGGAGGTCATTGCTCAGGGTTACAGGATAAGTTTCAAATCTCATCCACCCAGGGGCAGATTCCTCTTATCAAACCTGTCTTCAAGACCGGAAAAACAAGATGCTTTTCTAGGGTGCATGAGGGATCTCTCTTCCCTAGGAGTAATTGTACCAGTAGGTTTGGGGTACTACTCAACCCTTTATGTGGTCCCAAAGAAGGAGGGTACGTTTCGCTAGATTCTAGACCTAAAGTGATTTAACAAGTTTCTGTCGGTCCCATCGTTCAAGATGGAGACAATAAGGTCTATTCTGCCCTTAGTTCAAGAGGGACAGTTCATGACTACAATAGACGTGAAGGATGCTTACCTTCATGTGCTAATACACAAGGATCACTTCAAGTTCTTAAGATTCACTTTTCTGGACCAGGACTTCCAGTTTGTGGCTCTTCCGCTTGGTCTGGCTATTGCTCCAAGAGTCTTTACGAAGGTTCTAGGGGCTCTGCTCGCGGGGGCGAGATCCAGAGGTATTGCAGTAGCACCATACTTGAACGACATCCTGATCCAGGCTCCGTCCTGCCGGCTGTCAGAAGATTATTCAAGAGCTCTTCCACTTCTTCTTCAATCTCATGGATGGAAGATAAACTTAGAAAAAAAATTATCTGGTCCCCACTACCAGAGTGGAATTCCTGGGCATGATAATAGATTCCATATCCATGAAGATATTCCTTACAGACCAGAGACGTTGCAAGATTACTTCCAATTGTCTTGCCCTCCAGACCTTCTTTAGGCCATCTGTGGACCGGTGTATGGAGGTAATTGGGATCATGGTGTCCAGCATAGATGTCATTCCTTTCACCAGGTTCCATCTCAGACCTCTTCAGTTGTGCATGCTGAGGCAATGGAATGGCAATCACTCGGATCTATCCCAACAGATTTCTCTGGACAACCGGTCGAGAGAATCGCTCGCTTGGTGGCTCTGTCCAGATCGCCTGTCCCAGGGGACATCCTTCTTGAAACCATCCTGGGAGATTGTGACTACGAGTGACTACGAGCGCAAGTCTATAAGGATGGGGAGCTGTTTGGGGTGCCAGGAAGGCACAGGGCCAGTGGACTTAATAGGAATTTCTTCTCCCGATCAACATTTTGGAACTTTGATCAATCTTCAATTCTCTGAAGCCTTGGCCTCTTCTGGGTTCATCCCAGTTTATCAGATGTTTATCAGATGCCAATCGGACAACATTACCTCAGTGGCTTACATCAACCATTGGGAGGGAACAAGAAGCTCCCTGGCCATGAGAGAAGTATCTCGGATTCTGAAATGGGCGGAGACCCACAACTGCTCGCTGTCAGCGATCCACATTCCGGGTGTGGACAACTGGGAAGCGGACTTTCTCAGCAAACAATTGATTCATCCGGGGTAATGGTCTCTCCATCCCGAGGTGGTTGCTCCATCCCGAGCTGGTAGATGCCTTAGCAGTGCCCTGGGGGTTCAACCTAGTTTCCATTTTGCCACTTCTACCTCGGGTAGTGGCCCTCACCAGGCAGGAGCAAGCTTCGACTATTCTAATTGCTCCATCGTGGCCTCAAAGTATGTGTTTTGCGGACCTGGTGGGGATGTAATCATCTCCTCCATGGAGGTTACCTTGTTATTATTATTATTATACTTTATTTATGAAGCGCCATCATATTCCGCAGCGCTGTCCATGGATACAGATCATTTAAATAAAACAATAGTATAAAACTTCTAAAACTAAGAGACAGGACTGAATTTACAAACACATACAGGAGGAATCGAGGGCCCTATTCCCGTGGGAACTTACAATCTATTGTTTCAGGGATCTGCTGGAACAGGGTCCTTTTGTTCATCAAAATCTAGATTCTCTGAGGCTGTGGAGGACCTACTTATTCTGGTGTGAAGAATGTGGCTTCCCCTGGCATAAGGTTAAGGTATCCAGGATTCTTTCCTTTCTCCAAGACGGATTGGAGAAGGGACTTACCGCTAGTTTCTTAAAGGGACATAATTCTGCGCTATCTGTGTTATTACACAAGAGGCTCGCTGAGCTTCCTGATATTCAGTCTTTTGTTCAGGCTCTGTCCAGAATCAGGCCTGTGTTTAGACATTCCGCTCCTCCTTGGTGTTTATATTTGGTTCTTAAGGTTTTGCAGAGGGCTCCGTTTGAGCCCATGCATTCGGTTGACATTAAATTACTGTCTTGGAATGTTCTTTTTCTACTGGCTATTGCTTCGGCATGCAGAGTCTCTGAGATGGCGACCTTGCAATGTGAGCTTCCTTATCTAGTTTTTCATGCTGATTAGTCTGTTCTTCACACTGGGTTGAGTTTTCTCCCTAAGGTGGTGTCTGATTGCAACATCAATCAGGAGATTGTGGTTCCTTCCTTGTGTCCTAATCCTTCTTCTTTGAAGGAACGATTATTTCATAATTTGGATGTGGTTCGGGCTTGGAAGTTCTATCTTCACCCTACAAAGGATTTTAGGCAGACTTCGGCATTGTTTGTGGTCTATTCTGGGAAGCACAGAGGGCAGAAGGCTTCTTCCACTTCCCTATCTTTTTCGTTAAAGGGACACTGAACCCCAAATTTTTTCTTTCGTGATTCAGATAGAGCATGCAGTTTTAAGCAATTTTCTAATTTACTCCTATTATCAATTTTTCTTCGTTCACTTGCTATCGTTATTTGAAAAAGAAGGCATCTAAGCTTCTTTTTTGTTTCAGCACTCTGGACAGCACTTTTTTATTGGTGGATGAATTTATCCACCAATCAGCAAGAATAACCCAGGTTATTCACCAAAAATGGGCCGGCATCTAAACTTACATTCTTGCATTTCAAATAAAGATATCAAGAGAAGGAAGAAAATTTGATAATAGGAGTAAATTAGAAAGTTGCTTAAAATTGCATGCTCTATATGAATCACGAAAGAAAAAAATTGGGTTCAGTGTCCCTTTAACCCCTTAATGACCGAGGACGTGCAGGGTACGTCCGCAAAAAAAAGGCAGTTAACGCCTGAGGACGTACCCTGCACGTCCTCGGTGTGGAAAGCAGCTGGAAGCGATCCTGCTCGCTTCCAGCTGCTTTCCGGTTATTGCAGTGATGCCTCGATATGGAGGCATCCTGCAATAACCATACATGGCCATCCGATGCAGAGAGAGCCACTCTGTGGCCCTCTCTGCACCGGACATCGATGGCCGGTATCGTTGGTGGGTGGGAGCCGAATTGGGAGGCGGGTGGGCGGCCATCGGTGTCGCGCGTGACGTCACGGGGGTCGGGATCGTGATCGTTGGGGGCGCGCATGGGCGCGCGTGCGTGCACGGGGGGTGGCGGGCGGGCGCGTGCACGGGGCGGGCGCGGGTGGGAACCGCTACACTACAGAAAAGTAGAAAAGGAAAAGTAAAAAAAAAAATAAATAAACTTTTTTTAAAAAACATCTAAGGGATCTGGAAGGGGTGGGGGGTTGGTCTTGGGGGGGGGAAAGCTACACTACAGAAAAGGGACATATTTTATTAAAAAAAAAGCATTTTTTTTCACTAAACTGGGTACTGGCAGACAGCTGCCAGTACCCAAGATGGCGCACATTAAGTCAGAGGGGGAGGGTTAGAGAGCTATTTAGTGGGGGATCAGTGAGGTTGGGGGCTAAGGGGGATCCCTACACAGAAGCATATGTAAATATGCTAACAAAAAATGCACAAAAAAGCCCAAATATACCTTTTATTTTAGTACTGGCAGAGTTTCTGCCAGTACTTAAGATGGCGGGGACATTTGTGGGGTAGGGGAGGGAAGAGAGATGTTTGGGAGGGATCAGGGGGTCTGATGTTTCAGGTGGGAGGCTGATCTTTACACTAAAGCTAAAATTAACCCTGCAAGCTCCCTACAAGCTACCTAATTAACCCCTTCACTGCTAGCCATAATACACGTGTGATGCGCAGCGCCATTTAGCAGCATTCTAATTACCAAAAAGCAACTCCAAAGTCATATATGTCTGCTATTTCTGAACAAAGGGGATCCCAGAGAAGCATTTACAACCATTTGTGCCATAATTGCACAAGCTGTTTGTAAATTATTTCAGTGAGAAACCTAAAATTGTGAAAAATTTTACGTTTTTTTTAATTTGATCGCATTTGGCGGTGAAATGGTGGCATGAAATATACCAAAATGGGCCTAGATCAATACTTGGGGTTGTCTACTACACTACACTAAAGCTAAAATTACCCCAAAAAGCTCCTTACATGCTCCCTAATTAACCCCTTCACTGCTGGGCATAATACACGTGTGGTGCGCAGTGGCATTTAGCGGCCTTCTAATTACCAAAAAGCAATGCCAAAGCCATATATGTCTGCTATTTCTGAACAAAGGGGATCCCAGAGAAGAATTTACAACCATTTATGCCATAATTGCACAAGCTGTTAGTAAATAATTTCAGTGAGAAACTGAAAGTTTGTGAAAAAATTTGTGAAAAAGTGAACAATTTTTTGTATTTGATCGCATTTGGCGGTGAAATGGTGGCATGAAATATACCAAAATGGGCCTAGATCAATAATTTGGGATGTCTTCTAAAAAAAAATATATACATGTCAATGGATATTCAGGGATTCCTGAAAGATATTAGTGTTCTAATGTAACTAGCGCTAATTTTGAAAAATAATGGTTTGGAAATAGCAAAGTGCTACTTGTATTTATGGCCCTATAAGTTACAAAAAAAGCAAAGAAGATGTAAACATTGGGTATTTCTAAACTCAGGACAAAATTTAGAAACAATTTAGCATGGGTGTTTTTTGGTGGTTGTAGATGTGTAACAGATTTTGGGGTTCAAAGTTAGAAAAAGTGTGTTTTTTTCCATTTTTCCTCATATTTTATAGTTTTTTTTATAGTAAATGATAAGATATGATGAAAATAATGGTATTTTTAGAAAGTCCATTTAATGGCGAGAAAAACGGTATATAATATGTGTGGGTACAGTAAATGAGTAAGAGGAAAATTTCAGCTAAACACAAACACCGCAGAAATGTAAAAATAGCCTTGGTCCCAAACGGACAGAAAATGGAAAAGTGCTCTGGTCACTAAGGGGTTAAGGAGCATTATCTGCTTAGCATATGACACAGCGGGACATAAGCCTCCTCAGAGGATTACGGCTCATTCAACTAGAGCTGTGGCTTCTTCTTTGGCCTTCAAGAATGAGGCCTCTATGGAGCAGATTTGTAGGGCGGCTACCTGGTCCTCCTTAGATACCTTTTCAAAGTTTTACAAATTTGACATTTTTGCTTTAACTGAAGCAGCTTTGGGAGAAAGGTTTTGCAGGCTGTGGTGCCCTCAGAATAGGGTCCACCTCTCCTTTACCCTCCCGTTTTCATTCAGTGTCCTCTAGAGCTTGGGCATATGTTTCCCACAAGTAAGGAATGAAGCCTTGGACTCGCCTCATATTAAGATGGAAAACATAAATTATGCTTACCAGATCATTTCCTTTCCATCTGTATGAGGAGAGTCCATGGCCCCCGCTCATTTTCTCTGTTGGGCGGACCTAAATTGTTTTTTGTTTTTCTGGCACCGTTTATACCCTGATATTTCTCCTACTGTTCCTTGTTCCCTTGGCAGAATGACTGGGGGATGAGGGGAGTGGGGGAGGTATTTAAGTCTTTGGCTGGGGTGTCTTTGCCTCCTCCTGGTGGCCAGGTTCTGTTTTCCCACAAGTAAGGAATGAAGCCGTGGACTCTCCTCATACAGATGGAAAGGAAATTATCTGGTAAGCATAATTTATGTTTTTAATGTAGTGCTGAAATTCAAATTACCCCACACTCTGACCTCCACTTTCAAAAGTAATTTTTTTGTTGAGCAACCAGTTTGAACTGTTCTCCAATTAGTGCTTTAGCCATACAGCACTTTTCTTGTAGCTAGAGCACAGATTGGAGAATATTTTAAACTGTTAACTCAACAAAAATATTACTTTTGAAGTGGGCGGGAATTTGAATTTCAGTGCTACATTAAAACATTAAAAAGTAAGTTACAGCGCATCGTCATTGCAACTGATGGATTGAACCTCATCTAACCTATTGTTAACATTCCAGGTCTGTTTAGACAAAGGGAAAGTTTACAATCACTTTAAGAAGTGTGTGCTATATTTGTTAAAAGTATCAATAACTGTCCAGTTGCAGGCAGAGTGTCAGGAATAGACACAAGTATAGCTAGCCGGAAGTTGTCAGAAATGTTCATCTCTAGTATTTTGCTTTTTAATACAGGTATATCTCAGTTTACAGCGCTTCGCTAATATAACGCTTTTTGGAGCTGAAGTTCAACCTCCAAGGATTTTGAAACAGTGCTGTAATCATTGTGAGATTGCGAGAAAAGTGACTGGCACAATTTTGTTATGCTTGGTTCACTGTTTACAGCATTACAGTGCAATCTATGTCTCAGTGCTATAGTCTGGCAAATTTTACTACAGTAATTGACAATATTTTACAGGTACAGTATTTATTGAATACTGTGCTGTACTAGTGTTAAACTAAACGTAGCACTATTGCACCCCTAATCTTTGTTAGTTCAAACATGTTTTCGAGTTTGTAATCACACTGGCAAGTGAAAAGAAAGCTAAAACCACCTTGTTTCACTTTAAGGCGGTTTTCACTTTACAGCGGGGCGCCAGTCCCTAACCCGCTGTATGAGCGGGGTATACCTGTTAATAAGCTAAGTGGATTGTTTTAAAGGTAATATCTTATTCTCATGAATGTTTCTAAAAAATATTTGATCCCTTGCTTTATAGTGAGGTCCATCTTAAACAAGTATTTTTCTAAACTTGTAGGCATGTGTGTGCCTGTGTGCTACATGTATTTTGTATTTGTTGTGCATGTTTGTTTGTGCTAAACACTACCATATGATGGTGTGTGTATACATGTGCCCTGCCTGTATTTGTTTATGTGTATTGTGTGAGTTTGTGCTTATTTACAATCTGTATGTACATGTCTGTTTTATGTGTGTTTGTCCTTGCGCGCTACCTGTCTTTATACTTTGTGTGTTTATGTACTGTGTGTGTACTCACGCTCTTATGTATGTGTCTGAATAATGTGTGTGTATGAGAAAACCAGGATTCCTAACCACTAGATCATATGGGAAACCGTGCCATGTGTGTGTTTGTAAAAGTCAGTTTTCAATGTTTAAAGGGATACTATACTTTAAAAAAAAAATGAAAGCGATATGTTACTCCGCATAAATTCTCATTCATCCTTAATGCAACTGGTGGTGATCCATTACTCCTGGGAATTACTCTCTCCTACCACTAGGAGGAGGCAAAGATTCCCAAATCCCAAAAGCTCTATAAAACCCCTCCCACCTCACATGTAACTCAGTCTTGTCTTTGCCTCTGCTGAAGGAAGGTGAAGAACGAAGTTGTGCATATGATTCTTCAGTGAGAGGGGTTTTCAGTCTATGAGGAGGCCCAATTTTCCCTTAATGTACAGTGTTTGTCAGAGGCATGCATATATGGGGTATTATTAGTGGCTCTTTTTTTCACCTCATGGGAAAATTTGCCACAAGCCTTTCATAAAGGCATGGTAGCAGGGACTTGTCTTTTGGCTTCTTCTGCACTAAAATATATCAGCAGAGGTTATGGAATATGAGTATATTGTAGATCACACTGTCTTGCTACAAGCCCTCCAATCTTTCAGCATCTGTGACACAGCTCTCTCGTGGCTCTCTTACCCGTCAACCCGGACCTTTAGTGTTACCTTCTCTGGCACATCCTCTGAACCTTTACCACTTTCTGTTGGGGTACCACAAGCCTCTGTCCTTGGCCCACTTCTCTTTTCAATTTATAAATCATCCTTAGGTTCCTTAATGCAGTCCCATGGGTTTCAATACCATTTGTATGCTGATGATACCCAAATCTACATCTCTGCACCAGACTTATCCCCTTCCCTACTAACTTGTGTCACTAAGTGTCTTTCTGGTATTTCATCCTGAATGTCCTCTCACTTCCTTAAGCTAAATCTCTCCAAAACTGAGCTTCTTATTTCCCCCTTCTTCCAAAATCCCTACCCCCAATTTTTTCTAACTGTTGATAATAACATCATTACCCAACCCTGCATGACTGATGTCATGGGGTCACACTTGACTCAGATCTCTCTTTCACTCCCCACATCCAGTCTTCATAATTCGCCACTTCCTCATACAAGACACAACTAAGACTTTAATCCACTCTCTCATCATTTCCTGTCATGACTATTGCAACTCCATCCTCTCCAGCCTCCCTAGCTGCCGTCTATCTCCCTTACAATCCATAATAAATGTCTATGCCAGGCTGATCTTCCTTACATGTCGCTCCTCATCTGCTGCACCTCTCTTCCAGTCCCTTCACTGGCTTCCTCTAACCTCCAGAATAAAACATAAAATCCTGACTCTTACTTTAAAGCTCTAACACTGCTCCACCCTAGTTTTCAAACATTCAAGCTCTCCTTAAAGATTCTTCTGTTTAGGGATGCATATAATATACACAAACATTTTCCTATCTTAGTTTCTCTCCTCCTTTTAGCTATCCACTTGAATCACCTTAGCATGAAAGCCTACGAGCCTAGCTGCTTTGGGGATCACCTGCATGAGAAATGATTTACAACAGTGAAACTCTTGGCAGGGCCCTCTATCCCATTGTCTCCCATAATTGTCACCTTGCATATTGGACCCATGTCTTTTACACTGCGGAATTTGTTAGCGCTCTACAAATAACTGATAATAAAAAAGTTTTTGCGGGGTTGTCGATTCAGTTTTTCAGTGGAAATGGATGTTTCTAAATCCCACCCTTTAAGTCTCATTACTCGTGGACTCCACAACTTGAGTATTAGTTCCCAGACGTAATGGATTGTGGACTTGCACCACCTGTATGAAAGAAAACATAATTTATGCTTACCTGATCAATTCATTTTTTTCATGTTGTTGATCGACTGCAAGACCCCATCCTATTTTTTATGATGGTGTTTTTTTTCTTTTTAGCACATTTTTTTCCTGCTCTTTTTATTGATCTTATTGCGTTTTCCTACCTCATTTTGCATAGCTATATGTTAGACTGAGGTACCTGTGAAGTGGGAGGCGGTTTATAGGGCTCTTGGGGTTTGGGAATTTTTGCCGCCTCCTAGTAGTAGGGAAGAGTAATTTCCAGTAGTAATGGATCGTGGACTCTCACCACCATGAAATAAATTAATTTATCAGGTAAGCATAAATTATGTTTTAATTTTATTTTTGTATTTGAAATACACAACTGTATATGTTTTGCTCACTGAAACCATCATTTATTGTTGCCAAGAACTTACTCATTTCAGTGGGCTGAGTTAGCAGATGGAGCAGACCTAATTTGTTTCATACAGGTGGTGAGTGTCCATGATCCATTACTCCTGGGAATTACTCCCAGCCACTTGGAGGAGGCAAAGATGCCCAAACACCAAGAGCTCTATAAACCCCCTCCCACCTCACTGGTAAATAAATAATGGATTGTGGACTCAAACCACCATGAAAAAAAAATTTTTTTTAGATAAGCATAAATTATGTTTTTCGTATTCCTCTATACAAAAAAGGGCAATACATAAGTACTGATAGTTTCACTATAAGTGGTGATTTCAATTACATATGATATTATGTAGCCTGCAGGCCCAGACTGGCCATCGGACACACTGGGCAAATTCCCAGTGGGCCGATGGGTCCCTTAGCCCTGCCTACCACCGGGTCCATTTGCTCTGCCCACTCGTCCCTTAGCCCTGCCAACTTATTAATTACCCACACTGTGCCCTGCTGCGCACACTGACTGCTGTGAGCTGTGGCTCTTTCCCCCAAAAAAGTACCGTTATGCTAAGGAAAACAGTTGGAAAACAGGCCTCTGGACTTACTTGAGTATGAAATCTGCTCTACAAGTTCTTTTTCTCCTCTAATATAAATAATACAAAAGCATTTTATGAATCTGCTTCTACAGAATTTTATGCGCCCTGACTATTTTCAGATATGTATAAATCTTCTCTTATTTATAACTAGGCGATAAGCCTGCCCAGAGGGCTGTCTATGTTTAAAAAAAATCCAAACCCCCAAGTTAATTTTACTAAAAATTAAAAATTACAGAAAAAAATAAACAAAGCTATCCAAAATAAAAAAAATTAAACCTAAACAAATACCCCTATAAAAATAAAAAATCCCCCCCCAAATAAAAACTCTCCATAATCTAATACTAAACTACCAATAGCCCTTAAAAGGGCTCTTTTACTTACAAAAAATACCAATTACCCCCTAACAGTAAAACCCCCCACCCAACCAACCCCCCCAAAATAAAAAAAACTAACACTAAAAAACCTAAGCTACCCGTTGCCCCTAAAGGGGCATTTGTATGGGCATTGCCCTAAAATAGGGCATTCAACTATTTTACTGCCCTTAAAAGGACAATCAGCTCTTTTACAGCCCATTAAATCTCGAATTAAAAAAAAAAAAAAAAAAAAGACCCAAAAATACAAAAAAAAAACCCTAAGGCTAAGCCCCAAATAGGTATTCATCGTTCCTGAAGACCAGCGGAGAAGGTCTTCTTCCAGGCGGCTCCGTCATCTTCTATCTTCATCCTGTGCAAAGGCGGCGCGGCGTGGAGTGGTGCGGAGCGGTCTTCCCCGATGTGCGAATCCGGGGCGGCGGTCCTCAGCGGCAGCGATCCTCAGCAGCGTGGAGGCTCCTCTTCATTCGATCTCTTGACGAAAACTGAAAATTGAATGCAAGGTACCGCATTCAATTTGAGTTAACTTACATTCCTATTGTCTGAAATTTTTTAATCAGCCAATAGGATTAGAGCTACTGAAATCCTATTGGCTGTTCAAATCACCCAATAAGATTTCTCATCCAAGGACCACCGCTGAGGATCCGTGCATCGGGAAGCCAGCTCCGCTCCACGCTGCTTTCGCTCCGGATGAAGATAGAAGATGATGGAATCGCCTGGAAGAAGACCTCCGCTAGACTTCAGGAACGGCGAATGCCCTTTTAAGGGCAATGCCCATACAAATGCCCCTTTAGGGGCAATGAGTAGTTTAGGTTTTTTTAGTGTTAGGCTTTTTTATTTTGGGGGGTTTGGTGGGTGGGGGGGGTTTTACTGTTAGGGGGACTTAGTATTTTTTTTAATGTAAAAGAGCTGTTTAACTTTTCCCTACAAAAGGCCCTTTTAAGGGCTATTTGTAGTTTAGATTAGGAGGTGTTTTTATTTTGGGGGGCTTTTTTATTTTCATAGGGATTAGGTTTAATTTTTTTATTTTTTTAAATTTTGTTTATTTTTTCTGCAATTTTAGAGTTTTTAAATTTTTGGAATTTTAGATTATATTTTTGTCATTTAATGTTAGGTTTCATTTAAGTGTAACTTAGTATTAGGGTTAATTTAGGGGGTGTTAGGTTAGGGGGCTTAGTAATTAAATTAGTTATTTGCGTTTTGGGGGTTTGCGGTTTAGGGGTAAATAGGTTAATTAAGTTTATTGCGATGTGGGGGTTTGGCGGTTTAGGGGTTAATAGGTTAATTAGGTTTATTGTGATGTGGGGGTTTGGGTTTGGCAGTTAATAGGTTAATTAGGTTTATTGTGATGTGGGGGTGGCGGTTTAGGGGTTAATATTTTAATTATGCTATTTGCGGATTAGGGGTTGATTACTTTATTATTTTGCGATTTGGGGGTTTGTGGTTTAGGTGTTTGTTAATAATTCGTGCAGGAGTTTATTTTTTTTTGTTATACTTCATGCGGGCGGTTACGTGTTTTTTTATTTATTTATTGGGGGCGGTTACATTTTTTTTGTTATTTCGTGCGGGCAGTTGCGTGTTTTTTTTTTTAAAGGCTTCGGGTTTGCCTACGCTGCATCCAGGTGGATTCTTTTGGCTGCGCGCATTCCTTTGAGGATGCGTAAGCAACTGGCGACACCGACGGACACCCTACAAACGCGACTATAGTATAAATTATATTTATTGCTGTCTGATATTCTGAAAAACTGTGATTGGCTTCCAATAACAGGAACCAAAACCTAAAGTAAGTACAAATATCTTTTACTTAAAGGGATACTTTGCCACCAATAAGCAAACGTAACCCAGGTTCTGAACCAAAAATGGACCGGCTCCTAAGCTTTATATTCCTGCTATTTTTGCTATTTTGGACTGTTATTAAAAGGAAAAAAAAAAACATACTTAAAAAAATTTAACATTAACTTAATGGTCTTGCATTTAAATACAGCTGCCCTGCCTTAAAATGCTCGAGCCAAATTTTAGTCCCAATCCTTCATTGGTAGCTTTTATAGCAAGTCATTGCGAACACATTATAGAGAAAAGCAAAGCAGAAATGCAGTACAATGTCCCTTTAAGGCCCAGAACTATTATGAGTAACATAGCAGTGAAAATCTTAAAAATTGGGAAGTAATACAAATCTCTTGAATGTGCAAATATCTTATCAATTCACTAAATAGCAATACATGTGCAGGATAAAAAATAACAGATTTATTTTGTACGTTTTGTCTTTTCTAAAATAAAAAAATAACATGATTATTAACTATAGAAAAAAACAATGTATTTTCTATAACTTAAACATTATAAAATTACTTCAGAAATCAACATATTTTCAGTATATGTTTTTCTAACAAGATTACCCAGGTACATACACACTTTTGTTAATAAACCTGGGGCGCGATCCTATATACGGCGCAGGTTTCAGCGCAAGCGTGGAAACCTGCGCCACCCGTGGTTTCACCTCGCACATCGGGCTATCACATATACGGCGCCGACAGTTGTTAAAGTGCCGTAAGTCGAACAAACTAGCGATGTCAAGAAATAAGCGTAAGTACAAATTTCTGGATTCCCCAGTGACTTACGGCACTTTAGAAACTGCCGCCGCCTAAAAAAACTAACTAAAGTATAAAATATCCCTTAACTGTCTAACACGCCTCCCAAAAATAGCCCGACACGTATACCCCTCTATCCGTAATCCCCCCTCTCACTCCTAACAAGATATGTATTAACCCCTAAGCCGCCGCTCCCGGACCCCGCCACCACCTATATTATATGTATTACCCCCTAATCTAATCCCCCTACACCGCCACCACCTATATTATATGTATTAACCCCTAATCTGATCCCCCTTCACCCAACGCCACCTATATTATATGTATTACCCCCTAATCTGACCCCCCTACACCGCCTCCACCTATATTAAATATATTAACCCCTAATCTGATCCCCCTACACCGCCGCCACCTATATTATATATATTACCCCCTAATCTGACCCCCCTACACCGCCGCCACCTATATTAACTATATTACTCCCTAAACCTAAGTCTAACCCTAACACCCCCTAACTTAATTATTATTTAAATAAATCTAAATAATATTAATATTATTAACTAAATTATTCCTATTTAAAACGGAATACTTACCTATAAAATAAACCCTAAGATAGCTACAATATAATCAATAATTACATTGTAGCTATTTTAGGGTTTATATTTATTTTACAGGTAACTTTGTATTTATTTTAACTAGGTACAATAGCTATTAAATAGTTAATAACTATTTAATAGCTACCTAGTTAAAATAATTACAAAATTACCTGTAAAATAAATCCTAACCTAAGTTACCATTACACCTAACACTACACTATCAATAAATTAATTAAATAAACTACAATTATCTAAACTAAAATACAATTAAATAAACTAAACTATATTACAAAAACAAACACTAAATTACAAAAAATAAAAAAATTACAATAATTTTAAGCTAATTACTCCTAATCTAAGCCCCCTAATAAAATAAAAAAGCCCCCAAAATAATAAAATTTCTCTACCCTAAACTAAATTACAAAAGTAATCAGCTCTATTACTAGCCCTTAAAAGGGCCTTTTGCAGAGCATTGCCCCAAAGTAATCAGCTCTTTTACCTGTAAAAAAAGAACAATCCCCCCCCACATTACAACCCACCACCCACACACCCCTACTCTAAAACCCACCCGATCCCCCCTTAAAAAAACCTAAGTCTAACCCCCAAGTGGTCCTTACCTGTCCTGATGACCGACGGAGAAGGTCCTGTTCCAGGCGGTGAAGTCTTCTTCCAAGCGGCGACCTCTTCTTCTTCCAGGAACCAGCCGGCGCGGAGCGGAGGAGCTGAAGACCGTCCACTCTGGAACTGAAGACCGGCGATGCTGGAACTGAAGACCGCGGAGCCATGGAGTGTGGAGGATCCTCTTCATACGATCTCCGCCGTACACTGAATAGGAATTCAAGGTACGCAATTAAAAATGGCGTCCCTTGAATTCCTATTGGCTGATTTGAGCCTTCAAATTCAAATCAGCCAATCGGATAAGAGCTACTGTAATTCTATTGGCTGATTTGAATAGCCAATAGAATAAGAGCTACTGACATTCTATTGGCTATTCATATCAGCCAATAGAATGTCAGTAGCTCTTATTCTATTGGCTATTCAAATCAGCCAATAGAATTACAGTAGCTCTCATCCAATTGGCTGATTTGAATTTGTAGGCTCAAATCAGCCAATAGGAATTCAAGGGACGCCATTTTTAATTGCGTACCTTGAATTCCTATTCAGTGTACGGCGGAGATCGTATGAAGAGGATCCTCCACGCTCCATGGCTCCACGGTCTTCAGCTCCAGCGTCGCCGATCTTCAGTTCCAGCGTGGCTGGTCTTCAGTTCCAGAGTCGACGGTCTTCAGCTCCGCGGTCATCGGTCTTCAACTCCTCCGCTCAGCGCCGGCTGGTTCCTGGAAGAAGAAGAGGTCGCCGCTTGGAAGAAGACTTCTCCGCCTGGAACAGGACCTTCTCCGCCGGTCTTCAGGACAGGTAAGGACCACTTGGGGGTTAGACTTAGGTTTTTGTAAGGGGGGATCGGGTGGGTTTAGAGTAGGGGTGTGTGGTGGGTTGTAATGTGGGGGGGGGTTGTTCTTTTTTTAACTATTTAATAGCTATTGTACCTAGTTAAAATAAATACAAAGTTACCTGTAAAATAAATATAAACCCTTAAATAGCTACAATGTAATTATTAATTATATTGTAGCTATCTTAGGGTTTATTTTATAGGTAAGTATTTAGTTTTAAATAGGAATAATTTAGTTAATAATATTAATATTATTTAGATTTATTTAAATAATAATTAAGTTATTGGGTGTTAGGGTTAGACTTAGATTTAGGGAGTAATATATTTAATATAGGTGGCGGCAGTGTAGGGGGATCAGATTAGGGGTTAATACATTTAATATAGGTGGCGGCGGTGTAGGGGGATCAGATTAGGGGTTGATACATTTAATATAGGTGGCGGCGGTGTAGGGGGATTAGATTAGGGGTTAATACATTTAATATAGGTGGTGGCGGTGTAGGGGGATTAGATTAGGGGTTAATACATTTAATATAGGTGGCGGCGGTGTAGGGGGATTAGATTAGATTAGGGGTTAATATATTTAATATAGGTAGCGGCGGTGTAGGGGGATTAGATTAGGGGTTAATATATTTAATATAGGTGGCGGCGGTGTAGGGGGCTCAGATTAGGGGTTAATATAGTTAATATAGGTGGCGGAGGTGTAGGGGGTCAGATTAGGGGGTAATAAATTTAATGTAGGTGGCAGGGGGATCCGGGAGCGGCGGTTTAGCGGTTAATCACTTTATTAGGTATTGCGGTTGACAGGTAGATAGACATTGCGCATGCGTTAGGTGTTAGGTTTTATTTTGCAGGCAGTTTAGGGAGTTATGGGGCTCCAATTCTCAGCGTAAGGCTTACTACGCCTGCATTTTGTGGCGAGGTGAAAATGGAGTAAGATTTCTCAATTTTCGCCACGTAAGTCCTTACGCTGTATATTGGATACCAAACTGCGTGGCTTTTCTATACCAGTCTATGGGCCAAAAAACTATGGCCGAAGGGTGAAATAGAGCGTAACTTCTATGTTACGCCGTATATAGGATACCAAACCAGCGCAAAATTTGGCGTTGCAGGCTTTTGCGGGCGACGCTGCATATCGGATTGGGCCCCTGGTGTGGCTCCCTTATTTTAGGGCAAATAAGTACAAACCAAAGAAGAGAAATGAAAATATTGCTTGATACACCACATATTTAGGTGAATTTGTAATATGATCTTAAATGGTAAATTGCAAATTGTTACAGTTAATGGGCTTGGTGTGCTCAACCATGGAGCACAGTTTAATTAGATATTCCCTGATCTGTGATGTCACTGCTAACCTGCTCTCACCAGTGTTCCCTCTAACACCAGTTTTGTGTGCAGCCCATCCTTGCAGTCTGCATTGTGCAATGTTTGCTAATTGCAGGGTTCCCTAATGAACTGTTTCACTTCTGGGCCGCACACAAAACTGGCCTTAGAGGGCACACTGGCTCTCACTATCATGTAAAAGCTGTGCATATAAGCAGGGGAACATTTACCCCTTTTACACTAACGTAAAGTGCACCTGGATCATGGATAATAAAATGTTTCCGATAATTTGTCCTGTCAAGCTAACTATTCCCAGCCAAATTGGTTATCAGCTTAAACGGACATGAAACCCAACATTTTTCTTTCATGATTTAGGTAGAACATACACCTTTTAACAACTTTCCCGTTTACTTCTATTATCTAATTTGCTTCATTCTCTTTGTATCATTTGCTGAAGGAGCAGCAATGCACTACTGGTTTCTAACTGAACACATGGGTGAGCCAATAACAATTAGTATATATATGCAGCCACCAATCAGCAACTAGAACCTAGGTTCTTTGCTGCTCCTGAACTTTCCTAGATAAACCTTTCAGCAAAGGATAACGAGAGAAGGAAGCAAATTAAATAATAGAAGTACATTGGAAAGTTGTTTAAAATGTTATGCTCTGTCTAAATCATGTATGTCTAATTATGACTTCACTGTTCCTTTAAGAAGAGGCAGATTGTAGTTTATGATTGTTATATGTTATTTCTATACATATACCGTATATATTCTACTACGCATTATTCAGATTTGGGTGACAGTTACACGGGGTAGGTAGTGTTAGGGATATTTCAGTTGGTGTTGAGGTGTTTTTTTCTCACACATCTGCTGCATCTGATAAGCAGCTTCTTGAGTGCACAACAAGAGTATAAGTAAGCCACGGGATTCCCTTACCAGGCACCTACAGGGAACCAGATTCAGTATACAAATATTGTTTGAGTCAGTCAAAAAAAGGGGAAAAAATGGTGACAAAAATGTACTGCATTGGACTGTTAATTCTCGCCACATCCTGATTCCTGTCCTGTGGTATTTTTTGTTTATAACAGCATTGGTGTAAACTGCTCAGAGTGACTTGACACCTTGATGTATTACCCCTCTTTACCAAAGGAATGCACAAATCCTGCAGAATGTAAAATAATTTCAAGGAACAGTAAAAACCTTTTATGTATGTTTTAATTATGTATAGTAAAACAACTTTGCAATATATTTTCATTATTTATTTTACCCCTGTTCCATGTAATTTTTTACTCTTTGTCCATGTAATTTAATTCTCAAAATTGTGGGTTTTCAAAACCTGAAAACTGGACATGCACATTACAGGGTTTTTCAAGGCTACCTCTGCTACACATCTGTCCCTAATTGATCTCAGCAGAGTTAATTATTTAACTAACTGCAGAAGAATGCAGTTCTAACATAATGGCCTTGGGTAACCTTGTTTACTCCAATAAGACGTCTGTATTGGCTCCTTTAAACAAGGCAAATGTTAGGCAGAGTTTAGCTATTGAAACCCAGTACAAACAAGGTGTTTTATTTGTTTTTTTAAATGATATGTTATTCTATAGCAAGCCACCAGAAGTGTCTTGTAATCACAAGTTATTTAGTGTTCCTTTAAGATCATTTGAGATGGTGCTGAATTTAGACCAATTAACTATATTGTCAGTATTTCAGAACAGAACGTGTCTCCCCATATATCATTATGTATTAAACTTATTAAGTATTACACTAATCTGTTCAACACAATTAGATATAATGCTGATTTTGAAAATAATTCAATAAATAACTAAATAAAATCATAACAAAGCTTTTAACAATACCCAGATGCTAAGACGATTCTCTGTCACTAAATGATTCAGCAGCAGAGGTCTTTACAACACTGGAGACATATCATAGCTAAATTTTAGTTTAGATTAAATTCCAGTCTTCTGAAAGCTCACCCCTTCTGGCACCTTATGTCGCATGTCCATATGGAGGCAGGAATATAAATCACACAACAGAAGGTGAAATGTATACAGCTGAGAGGTGCTGAACATGGTCTTGCTTACTCTAGCCATGAATGAATTAAATGTCTTCTATAAATGAAAGCAGATCTCTTAGTTAAAGGGACATTATACACTCATTTTTTCTTTGCATAAATGTTTTGTAGATAATCTATTTATATAGCCCATAAAGTTTTTTTTTTTAATTAATGTATAATTTTGCTTATTTTTAAATAACATTGCTCTGATTTTCAGACTCCTAACCAAGCCCCAAAGTTTTATGTGAATACGCTTGACTACCTACTCCAGCTTGCTCCTGTTTGTGTAAAGGGTCTTTTCATATGCAAAAGAAGGGGGAGGGGGGGAGTGTCTTATTTCCCACTTGCAGTGGGCTTTCCAGCTACCTTTTCAACAGAGCCAAAGTGACAGCTTCTAAGTAAGTTTTTAAACAGTTTTATACTGGATTTTTATATCAGTATCTGTGCATATTATTCTTTATAGTAGTGTCTATTACATGCAGTTATATGAAAATGAGTGTATACTGTCCCTTTAAAGAGTCTGGGGTCTGAGATCTTGACAGGTCCTTTGCATCCTCTACGCTGAGTATGTGCATCAAACGTCTGTATTATATGTTCATCTATTGCTTTAAACCTTTCTGCTTACAAATTCTCTATAATTTTTCATATTATTTTGTAGAATTTATTCACAAATGTCCACTTAATGAATCCATAATAAATTCTGCATTTATATTTCATCTGTCTTACATACCCCACAACTGTCCCGATTTTTGCGGGACAGTCACGATTTTAGGGGTCTGTCCCACTGTCCCGGGTTGCTAGCCATCTGTTCAGCATTGCCCCATGCATTTAAATTCTATTGGGCCCATACTCAGAAGCAGCTGGCTTTTCTCTCCCAGGGTTATATATCCCTCTGGAAAAGGAATGGTGTGTGGGTTAAGGAGTAAGAAGGCTGTATACCCTCTGACCTCAGGTAATGGTGACCTCTAACCTCTGATAGTGATGACGTCTTACCCCTGGTGATAATACTAGCATGCCTTCAATTTTATACGAAGAGCAGTGCTAATACCAGGGTAACGAACAGTGGCAGTCTCAGACTGCCAGCTAATGTGCTTGCCAACCCCAGGACCCCATACAATGAATTACAGATACCCATATATGATGTAGTGTGTGTGTCTATCTGTATCTATAAGTGTGTGTGTATCTGCATGTATAAGTGTATGCTATGTAGTGTGTGTGTCTGCATGTATAAGTGTATGCTATGTAGTGTGTGTGTGTGTATCTGCATGTATAAGTCTAAGCTATGTAGTGTGTGTGTCTGTATGTATAAGTGTATGCTATGTAGTGTGTTTGTATGTATAAATGTAAGCTATGTAGTGTGTATATCTGTATGTATAAGTGTGTATCTGCATGTATAAGTGTATGCTATGTAGTGTGTGTGTATCTGCATGTATAAGTGTGTACTATGTAGTGTGTGTGTGTGTGTGTGTGTGTCTGCATGTGTAAGTGTATGCTATGTAGTGTGTATATCTGCATGTATAAGTGTAGGCTATGTATTGTGTGTACTATGTAGTGTGTGTATCTGCATGTGTAAGTATGTACTATGTAGTGTGTGTGTATCTGCATGTGTAAGTTTATACTATGTAGTGTGTGTGTATCTGCATGTGTAAGTGTATACTATGTAGTGTGTGTTTGTATATCTGCATGTATGAGTGTAAGCTATGTAGTGTGTGTGTATCTGCATGTATAAGTGTATGCTATGTAGTGTGTGTGTATCTGCATGTGTAAGTGTAAGCTATGTTGTGTGTGTACCTGCATGTGTGAGTGTATACTATATAGTGTGTGTGTATCTGCATGTGTAAGTGTATACTATGTAGTGTGTGTGTGTATCTGCATGTATAAGTGTAAGCTATGTAGTGTGTGTATGTATCTATATGTGTAAGTGTATGCTATGTAGTATGTGTGTATCTGTATGTATAAGTGTATGCTATGTAGTGTGTGTGTGTGTATCTGCATGTATAAGTGTAAGCTATGTAGTGTGTGTGTGTATCTGTATGTGTAAGTGTATGCTATGTAGTGTGTGTATCTGTATGTACAAGTGTATGCTATGTAGTGTGTATGTGTATCTGTATGTACAAGTGTATGCTATGTAGTGTGTGTGTGTATCTGCATGTGTAAGTGTATGCTATGTAGCGTGTGTGTATCTGCATGTGTAAGTGTATGATATGTTGTGTGTGTGTATATATGTATGTGTAAGTGTATGCTATTTAGTGTGTGTGTGTATCTGTATGTATAAGTGTATGCTATGTAGTGTGTATGTGTATCTGTATGTACAAGTGTATGCTATGTAGTGTGTGTGTGTATCTGCATGTGTAAGTGTATGCTATGTAGCGTGTGTGTATCTGCATGTGTAAGTGTATGCTATGTAGTGTTTGTGTATCTGCATGTGTAAGTGTATGCTATGTAGTGTGTGTGTATCTGCATGTGTAAGTGTATGCTATGTAGTGTGTGTATATGTATATCTGTATGTACAAGTGTATGCTATGTAATGTGTGTGTGTGTGTATCTGCATGTATAGTGTATGCTATGTAGTGTGTGTGTATCTGCATGTGTAAGTGTATGCTATGTAGTGTGTGTATCTGCATGTGTAAGTGTATGCTATGTAGTGTGTTACTGTGCATTTCTGCTGACTTTAAAGGCCAGAATCTAGACTATTAATGGGGAATGCAGAGAGCAGTTTTAAAGAATCTATTATTAAATGTCCAATTAAAATAAAAATATTTAGCACTGTCTCTGCAAAGGCCAATTAAATACAGAGCTCACATAGCTATACCAGTGGTTTGAGCTTGTGTTTGATTTGCTACCTAACCTAAGTGTATTAAAAGATATGACTTTATTTAGAATTGTATTTATATTACTTTGGTCTTATGATTTTTTTTTAAACCCCGTCCTTGCTCCTGCCCACCACATTTCAATTTTTTGCTGCGGGGGGGGGGGGGCGCTCTTTTGAATTTTGAAATGTTGGGAGGTATGGTCTTAGGCAGTGAAAAACGTCATTAAGTGTAAAAAAATGTATTTTGCTCAAACTGATCTTAGCTTTGTAATAAAATAGAAAATTAACTCTAATGGCTGCTCTTCTCTTTCAGAGCAAAAGAGTATGAAAATGCGCTAGAAGCTAAAGCCCCTGTATCTGACTCTCCTTACAAAGCTAAGTGAGTATATTCTCCCCATGTTCTACATTTCATGGTAATCCCACAAGATCAATACTTGCAAATAATGTTAAAGTCACAGTGATGAACATTACCAGCTATATATAAGTCGTATGCAGGATCTTTCATAAAACAAAGCAAGTTAATATCTAATAAACAAATGATAAAAACTCATTACACAAGGTCCTTTGTTAGGTTTCTGAATATTTTGGAGCTTGAGCACAAGACAACCCTTAATAGTCTCTAGCCAGATTTCACCTTTCTTGATCCTCCCAGACAGTGGCCCTATATAGTCCTTAATCAGATATATTGAGATTAGTTGTATATCTTGTAATCCTGCATACAGATCTCCATTATGTAGTTATAAATTTGCACTAGTACACTGCGAATGTTAGTAACTTATGGTACCAATTAATGCTTTAGAAATATTGATTTATATTAAAAAAAATGCTTGTAAGAATATGTTCTCTCCTATTTTTCAAATTATAGTTTAAATATGTTTTAAATATGAGATAGATATTAAAAAAAAACAAGCAATATATGAAAAAAGCTCCACTATAAAAAGGTGTTACATTTAAAAAGTTTTTGAGATTTTTCTAGGTTGCCTATTTTATTTTATTATTTTAGGTTGCAGAGAATCACAAAAGATCTTCAGAAGCAGCTTCAGGCTCAGGATAATGGAATTTGGGCCACAAATAAAGTGTCTGCTTTGGATAGAGCACTGGGCGAGATCTCCCGGATCCTTGAAAAGCAGGTTAGTGCAAGCTTTCTAGTCAAAGTGTTCTCTTTATTGAATATCACAAATCATACAGATGATCCTCATTAGTCTATTAAAGCATACGACCATATTTGAAGGCAACTTTTTTTATTATTGACCACTGTCTCCTACTCCAAACCCTCCAGTCCTTGCGATTTTTTTTATCCTATCTGTGTATCTTTCTTTGAAACCTTTCCAACATTGTAGGCTGATGACACCTAAATCATCTTCTTTGTACCAGTACTATCCTCTTCCTTTCTTTCTTATGCCACAAGCTCTCTAACCTGTATTTCATACTGCATGTGATCTAATCTAAATGTTAACCTCCACTTCTTGCCCTCCTCTTCATCCCCAGCATTAACTATTAACTACAATTGAGAGTCCTGTGATTATTTAAAACTCTTACGCCCACAGTCTTGTGCTAACTTTTTATTTAGCTTTCACTTGCTAGTCCAATTTAGTTGCTTGCTAAGTCCTGCTGCTACAAAATATCTACTAAATGTGCCCATTTTTCAAACAAGAGTCAACTAAGGTTCTAGTCTACTCACTCACAACACTGCATCTCCTTTATTGACAGTCTTCCCGGCTGACATTTCTCCCCACCGCAGTTCATTATTAATTCCTTTGCATGTTTCTTGCCAACCATTTGTCATTCCCCACATATTTGTCCTGTAGATCAGTTTACTTAATGGGGATATATGATCAGATAGTAATGTAACAATGGCCTACAGTTCAGTAATATTCTTGGGTTTGCGTGCTGCAACCGCCTTCAAATCCCACTAGAGATTTTCTATGGGGTTCAAGTCAGGTGACTATGATGGCCACTGTAGAATCATTCAGGACTTCTTCTGCACCCAAGCCTTGGTGGAATTTGAGGTATGCTTGGGTGCATTGTCCTGTTGATAGAGCCAATGGTGCCCACGCTTCAGCTTCCTCACAGAAGGCATGATGTTTTCTCCTAGGATTTCCGGATACTTCAAGTAATCCTTGCCTTCCAAATGCTGCAGGTTTCCAGTGCCAGAGCATGCAAAGCAGCCTCAGAGTTTTGCCAAGCCACCACCATGCTTAACTGTAAGCGGAGTGTTCTTTTCAGCATATGCTTCATTCTTCTTCCTCCTGACATACCGCTGATCCATCAGGCCGAAAAGGTCCAGTTATGTTTCATCGCTCCACAGAACAGAATCCCAAAACTTATGTGGCTTATTTATATGATTTTCTTGTGCTTTTGGTTCAATAGTGGTGTACATCTTGGAGATCTTGCATGAAAAACTTCTGCATTTAGTATGCACCTTACTGTGCAAACTGAAACCTCAGTGCCTGTTGCCACCAAGTCTTGCTGCAGGTCTTTTGCAGTCACTCAAGGGTTTATCTCAACCTTCCTTCTCTGAAATCTAGTTGCAGTCGTTGATAGCTTCCTTTTTCTGCCCCGTCCAGGTTGTATAACCACTGTTCCTTTAACTTTGAACTTGTGAACTATGCTTCCATTGGTTTCTCTAGGAACATTCAGTGCCTTTGCTATCTTTTTGTATCCTGTTCCTTGTTTGTGAAAGGTGACGATCTCTTCTATTAACTTTTTGGACCATTCTTTTGACTTGTTTCTAACATGCAGTCAAACGGGACACTCAACAAACCCCTAGCCAGTTCAGGTATTTCATGTGTTCTAGCTCATGCACACCTGGTGCAACTAATGAAGCCCTTAATTAGTTGCATCAGGTGTGCTTGAGACAACACCTGTTTTGCATATGTGTGCTGTTGTGAGGGATTCTATTCAAAGGGTTGAATAATTTTGAGACTGCAGAATTGATTAAAAGTTGTATTCTCAGTTGAATTAGGGGAAACCACTTGAAGCATTCATTGTGTTCAGCTATTTCAATTGCTTTTGTTTGATTTGTTCATTGCAAACAGCTGAAAGTCTATACATTTTGACAATAAACCTGTTTTGCAATGCGGGTTGAATAATTTTGATTTGGTTGGTATTAGTACCAAAGTATTTTTTAAAGGACCAGTTAATACAGTAGATTTGCATAATCAACAAATGCATGATAAAAAGACAATGCAATAGAACTTAGTCTAAACTTCAAATGAGTAGTAGATTTTGTTTTCTGACAAATTTCAGTTGTGACTATTTCAACTCCCCCTGTGTCGTGACAGCCTTCAGCCAATCACAAATGCATATACATATATTCTGTGAATTCTTGCACAAGCTCAGTAGGAGCTGATGACTCAAAAAGTGTAAGTATAAAAAGACTGTGCACATTTTGTTAATGGAAGTAAATTGGAAAGTTGTTTAAAATTGTGTGCTCCATCTGAATCATGAAAGTTAATTTTGACTTAAATGTCCCTTTAAAAATGTCATCTATATAATTATTGTAATTCTCACTTTATAAGCTGGATCAGCACTCAGACAATTGTCAGTATCACATCATATGTAGCATGTTGCAGGGTGAAATGCTTCTTGGATCTCCCTCATTGAGATCCACAGGCAATCAACAAAAAGAAAGTGGGCAGCAATCCAAAATACAAAATTATCCTTTATTAAAAGAGCAAAGTTTCATGATTTTATTACATCAACATAAAGCAGGAGTCCAACCGCATGGGCCAGGAGGGCGTGTTTTATAATTACATCATTACAGCTTTTCATTCTTTTAACCACATCCTGCCCAAGAAGACATGCACCCCTATTAAAAACAAGTGCTGCAAATCATCCTGAATCAAGGTTAAGCACATATAAACTATTATAGAATAGAACAGTGGTCTCAAAGTACCGGCCCCAGTGCCATATGAGGCCCTCAAGATAGTTTAATCTGGCCTTCCCTCGTTTATTAGGTAAAGGATTAATTTGAGCCCCATCACATTTTGTATGATGTTCTATACACGGTCAATAGATAAATATAAAGACAAGCATGCATTGTCCATTGTAGACTCCCAACATGCACTGGTTGGATAAATTTCACTTTTTATGCAGTTATATAGTTCCAGAATGATCACTTCACTTTGCACTCACAAGATAAATATACACAACTGTCTATGTCTTTTGTTGGCTACAACTCCCACCATACACTACTACTTGGATAAATGTCACGTCCAGTTCCTAATATATCCAGTTCCAGAGCACTCACTCTGTTCAAGTTGCCCACATCAGAGAAGCACGCTTGACCATTGGCCTCCAGATACAATGAGCTTAATACCCCTGGAGTTGAAAAAAAAAAAAACTTATATATGAATACATATAAGATTAAATGAAGGGGAGGAGATCGAATTATTTGTTGAGACCTTTGGGTGACATGGTATCAAGTCTCCATATCCATTTTGCCTCCTTAAATAAAAGGTCTTTGAGCTTATCTCCTCCTTTTGATTTCCTCTGGGCCTGATCCAAAATCATAGATCTCAATTGACTGGCCTGGTGACCCATTTCTAAAAAATGTTATGGTACTGCCATGTGTGCCATAGTCTCATTTCTGATGGTAGACTTATGTTGGCAAACAGTCTTTTATCTTTCTGGTGGTCTCGCCTACACAGTGGATTCCACACGGATATTTAAGTGCAAATATCACATGTGTAGTAACAGGAATCTTATATTTCTTCCATAAAGGCGGTAAGTGTTCACGATCCATTACTCCTTTGAATTACTTTCCCTGCCACTAGGAGGAGACAAAGATTACCAAACACCAAGAGCTCTATATAACCCCTCCCACCTCTATGGTAGTTAGTCTTATCTTTGCCTCTGCTGGAGGAAGGTGAAGAATGATGATGTGCTGATCATTTTTTCATTGTAATGAGTTCTCAGACTGAGTTGAGGCCCATTTCTCCTCAGAGTGCAGTGTTTCTTAAGAGGGAAGTTTAAGGTGTTTAGGGTGTGCCTTATTTTTTCTTTCCCATGAAAATGTAAGTCTGGATATGTTTTCAGTTCAGGACTAGTTTTCGTGCCATCAAGCATAGTAGGAGACTGTTTTAGGTAAGTGACTATTATTGTTTATTTAACACTCATTTAAAACCTATACCTGGCATCTTTTATATATACCATTTATATAATTCCTGGGTTCAGATTCGTTAGAATTAAAAAAAAATAAAAAAATGTGCTATCCGTGGTTTCGTTTCGGTGCCTTTTTTTTTTTTTCTTTGTTTGTGCTCCTCCTGCTATAGCTGTGATCCATAAGAGCTCATTTGTTTATTGGTGCTATTATTGCTGTGTTTTTCACTATGGATTCTTCAGAATCTGCCCCTAATCCTCCTTTGGAAGCTAAAGTTTCTGAACACCTTTCTGCAAATATTAGGTGTGTTATTGTAAACAGGCTGAGGTATCCCCTCCTTCTTAGTTATGTGATACGTGTCTTAATGTTTTGATGCATTCCGACCAATCTAATGCTGCACATGCTTCCAAAGGTATTATTGCTCCTTCTGTTTGTTCATTACAGGAAGGTCCAGCTTAAATTGCTCCTGGCATAAAAGAGTTTATTAAGGCTACAGTGTCTGAAATGTTGGCAGTCATCCGCCTTAAAGTATGCGTAAAAGGTCAGTACAAGATATGCCTTCTACTAGTAGCTATATTACTGTGTCTCATGAAGCTAATAAAGCTTCTGAGGGTGAGGTTTTTTCTGATGATCAGGGGCCGGCCTCTGATCCTGAGCCTGCTTCTTCCTCCTTTTTATTTAAGATTGATCACATTCGTTCTTTATTAAAGGAAGTTTAGTTTACGTTAGAAATTAATGATGTTTTTGTTTCTGGAGAGGAGTCTACCAGCCGTTTAGATTCTAATTATAAACCTACTAAGGATTCTTCTGAGGTTTTTCCAGTGGCTGATGCTGTGGCTGGGATTATTTCTCAAGAATGGTCTAAACCTGGTAGTTCATTTTAATCCTTCTGCAAGGTTTAAAAAGATGTATCCTCTTCCATCTTCTTTGAGAAGCTGTCCCTAAGGTTGATGGTGCCATTTCTACTTTGGCTAAATTAAAGACCCTTTGGATCGAAAACTTGAATACTTTCATAGTAGGACCTATTTGCAGGCTGGTTATCTTTTCAGACCAGCTATTACTATTGCTGATGTTTCTGATGCTGCTTCAGTGTGAGTTGGATAGTCTTTCTGATCAGATTTCTGATTTTCCTAACCTTTTAGGTTTGCTTAAATGTGCTAATTCCTTTATTGGAGATGCTATTTTGGATATCATTAGGATTAATGCTAAGAGCATATCCTTGTCCGTCATTTCTAGACGTGCCTTATAGTTAAAATCATGGTCTGCTGATGCAGTTTTCTAACTCCAGACTTGAATATTTCTTTTCAATTAAAGAAATTGTTTGGAGAGGATCTAGATTCCATTATTTCCACCGTTACTGGTAGTAAGGGAGCTTTCTCTTGTTAAGTGTATCCAGTCCACGGATCATCCATTACTTGTGGGATATTCTCCTTCCCAACAGGAAGTTGCAAGAGGATCACCCACAGCAGAGCTGCTATATAGCTCCTCCCCTCACTGCCATACCCAGTCATTCTCTTGCAACTCTCAACAAAGATGGACGTAGTAAGAGGAAAGTGGTGTATTATAGTTAGTTTTTAACTTCAATCAAAAGTTTGTTATTTTCAAATGGTACCGGAGTGTACTGTTTTCTCACAGGCAGCATTAGAAGAAGAATCTGCCTGTGATTTCTATGATCTTAGCAGAAGTAACTAAGATCCATTGCTGTTCTCACATATTCTGAGGGGTGAGGTGACTTCAGAGGGGGAATGCCGTGCAGGTTTTCCTGCAATAAGGTATATGCAGTAAACATATTTCTAGGGATGGAATTTGCTAGAAAAATGCTGCTGATACCGGATTAATGTAAGTTAAGCCTTAAATGCAGTGATAGCGACTGGTATCAGGCTTATTAACAGAGATACATACTCTTATAAAGGTGTAATATAAAACGTTTGCTGGCATGTTAATCGTTTTTATATATGTTTGGTGACAAAACTTGTTGGGGCCTAGTTTTTTTCCACATGGCTGGCTTGATTTTTGCCTAGAAACAGTTTCCTGAGGCTTTCCACTGTTGTAATATGAGTGGGAGGGGCCTATTTTAGCGCTTTTCTGCGCAGCTAGAATTACAGACTGAGACACTCTGCTTCCTTCTGCATGATACAGGACATCTCTGAAGGGCTCAAAAGACTTCAAAGTCGTGTTTGAGGAGGGTAACAACCACAGTAGACTGTAGCAGTTGTTGTGACTATGTTTAAAAAACGTTTTTGTCATTTCTTATTCCGTTTTTGGTATTAAGGGGTTAATCATCCATTTGCAAGTGGGTGCAATGCTCTGCTGACTTGTTACATACACTGTAAAAATTTCGTTAGTGTAACTGCCTTTTTTCACTGTTATTTCAAATTTTGTTAAAATTTGTTTCTCTTAAAGGCACAGTAACGTTTTT
Source organism: Bombina bombina (assembly GCF_027579735.1). NCBI lineage: Eukaryota > Metazoa > Chordata > Amphibia > Anura > Bombinatoridae > Bombina > Bombina bombina. The sequence goes on along the minus strand of NC_069504.1, from coordinate 470,284,838 downwards.
TATATTGCTTGTTAACTTGCTTTAAAGTGTTTTCCAAGCTTGCTAGTCTCATTGCTAGTCTGTACAAACATGTCTGAAACAGAGGATACTTGTTCATTATGTTTAAAAGCCATGGTGGAGCGGAGCCCCATAGGAGAATGTGTACTAAATGTATTGATTTCACCTTAAACAGTAAAGATCAGTCTTTATCTATAAAAGAATTGTCACCAGAGGGGTCTGTCGAGGGGGAAGTTATGCCGACTAACTCTCCCCACGTGTCGGACCCTTCGCCTCCCGCTCAAGGGACGCACGCTAATATGGCGCCAAGTACATCAGGGACGCCCATAGCGATTACTTTGCAGGACATGGCTGCAATCATGAATAATACCCTGTCAGAGGTATTATCCAGATTGCCTGAATTGAGAGGCAAGCGCGATAGCTCTGGGGTTAGACGAGATACAGAGCTTGTAGATGCTGTTAGAGCCATGTCTGATACTGCGTCACAATATGCAGAATCTGAGGACGGAGAGCTTCAGTCTGTTGGTGACGTCTCTGAATCGGGGAGACCTGATTCAGAGATTTCTAATTTTAAATTTAAGCTTGAGAACCTCCGTGTATTGCTTGGGGAGGTATTAGCTGCTCTAAATGACTGTGACACAATTGCAGTCCCAGAGAAATTGTGTAGGCTGGATAAATACTATGCAGTGCCGGTGAGTACTGATGTTTTTCCAGTACCTAAAAGGCTTACAGAAATTACTAGTAAGGAGTGGGATAGGCCCGGTGTGCCCTTTTCCCCACCTCCTATATTTAGAAAAATGTTTCCAATAGATGCCACTACACGGGACTTATGGCAGACAGTCCCTAAGGTGGAGGGAGCAGTTTCTACTTTAGCAAAGCGTACCACTATCCCGGTTGAGGACAGTTGTGCTTTTTCAGATCCAATGGATAAAAAATTAGAGGGTTACCTTAAGAAAATGTTTATTCAACAAGGTTTTATTTTACAGCCCCTTGCATGCATTGCGTCTGTCACTGCTGCGGCGGCATTCTGGTTTGAGGCCCTGGAAGAGGCCATCCATACAGCTCCATTGACAAGCTTAGAACTCTTAAGCTAGCTAACTCATTTGTTTCTGATGCCATTGTTCATTTGACTAAACTAACGGCTAAGAATTCCGGATTCGCCATCCAGGCGCGTAGGGTGCTATGGCTCAAATCCTGGTCAGCTGATGTGACTTCAAAGTCTAAATTACTCAACATTCCTTTCAAGGGGCAGACCTTATTCGGGCCTGGTTTGAAGGAAATTATTGCTGACATTACTGGAGGTAAGGGTCATACCCTTCCTCAGGACAGGGCCAAATCAAAGGCCAAAGAGTCTAATTTTCGTGCCTTTCGAAATTTCAAGGCAGGTACAGCATCAACTTCCTCTGCTTCAAAACAAGAGGGAACTTTTGCTCAATCCAAGCAGGCCTGGAAACCTAACCAGTCCTGGAACAAGGGCAAGCAGGCCAGAAAGCCTGCTGTTGCCTCTAAGACATCATGAAGGAGCGGCCCCCTATCCAACAACGGATCTAGTAGGGGGCAGACTCTCTCTCTTCGCCCAGGCGTGGGCAAGAGATGTTCAGGATCCCTGGGCGTTGGAGATCATATCTCAGGGATATCTTCTGGATTTCAAAGCTTCTCCTCCACAAGGGAGATTTCACCTTTCAAGATTATCTGCAAACCAGATAAAGAATGAGGCATTCCTAAGCTGCGTACAAGATCTCCTTGTAATGGGAGTGATCCATCCAGTTCCGCGGTCGGAACAAGGACAGGGGTTTTATTCAAATCTGTTTGTGGTTCCCAAAAAAGAGGGAACCTTCAGACCAATTTTGGATTTAAAGATCCTAAACAAATTCCTCAGAGTTCCGTCATTCAAGATGGAAACTATTCGAACCATTTTACCCATGATCCAAGAAGGTCAGTACATGACCACAGTGGACTTAAAGGATGCCTACCTTCACATTCCGATTCACAAGAATCATCATCAGTTCCTGAGGTTTGCCTTTCTAGACAGGCATTACCAATTTGTAGCTCTTCCATTCGGGTTGGCTACAGCCCCAAGAATTTTGACAAAGGTTCTGGGCTCTCTTCTGGCGGTCCTAAGACCGCGAGGCATAGCGGTGGCTCCTTACCAGGACGACATCCTGATACAGGCGTCAAGCTTTCAAATTGCCAAATCTCATACAGAGATAGTTCTGGCATTCCTGAGGCCGCATGGGTGGAAAGTGAACGAAGAAAAGAGTTCTCTATCTCCTCTCACAAGGGTTTCCTTCCTAGGGACTCTTATAGATTCTGTAGAAATGAAAATTTACCTGACGGAGTCCAGGTTATCAAAACTTCTAAATGCTTGCCGTGTTCTTCACTCCATTACGCGCCCCACGGTGGCTCAGTGCATTGAAGTAATCGGCTTAATGGTAGCGGTGATGGACATAGTGCCATTCGCGCGCCTGCATTTCAGACCGCTGCAGTTATGCATGCTCAGTCAGTGGAATGGGGATTACACAGATTTGTCCCCTCTACTAAATCTGGATCAGGAAACCAGAGATTCTCTTCTCTGGTGGCTATCTCGGACCCATCTGTCCAAGGGTATGACCTTTCGCAGACCAGATTGGACAATTGTAACAACAGATGCCAGCCTTCTAGGTTGGGGTGCAGTCTGGAACTCCCTGAAGGCTCAGGGTTCATGGACTCAGGAGGAGAAACTCCTCCCAATAAATATTCTGGAGTTAAGAGCAATATTCAATGCTCTTCTAGCTTGGCCTCAGTTAGCAACACTGAGGTTCACCAGATTTCAGTCGGACAACATCACGACTGTGGCTTACATCAACCATCAAGGGGGAACCAGGAGTTCCCTAGAGATGTCAGAAGTCTCCAAGATAATTCACTGGGCAGAGACTTACTCTTGCCACCTGTCAGCAATCCATATCCCAGGTGTAGAGAACTGGGAGGCGGATTTTCTAAGTCGTCAGACTTTTCATCCGGGGGAGTGGGAACTCCATCCGGAGGTGTTTGCTCAATTGGTTCTCCGTTGGGGCAAACCAGAATTGGATCTCATGGCGTCTCGCCAGAACGCCAAGCTTCCTTGTTACGGATCCAGGTCCAGGGACCCAGAAGCGGCACTAATAGATGCTCTAGCAGCGCCTTGGTTCTTCAACCTGGCTTATGTGTTTCCACAGTTTCCTCTGCTCCCTCGTCTGATTGCCAAGATCAAACAGGAGAGAGCATCGGTGATATTGATAGCGCCTGCGTGGCCACGCAGGACCTGGTATGCAGACCTAGTGGACATGTCATCCTTTCCACCATGGACTCTGCCTCTGAGACAAGACCTTCTAATACAAGGTCCTTTCAATCATCCGAATCTGCTTTCTCTGAGACTGACTGCATGGAGATTGAACGCTTGATCCTATCAAAGCGTGGCTTCTCCGAGTCAGTAATTGATACCTTAATACAGGCACGAAAGCCTGTCACCAGGAAAATTTACCACAAGATATGGCGTAAATATCTTCATTGGTGTGAATCCAAGAATTACTCATGGAGTAGGGTTAGGATTCCTAGGATATTGTCCTTCCTCCAAGAGGGTTTGGACAAAGGACTATCAGATAGTTCTTTAAAGGGACAGATTTCTGCTCTGTCTATTCTTTTACACAAGCGTCTGGCAGAAGTTCCAGACGTTCAGGCATTTTGTCAGGCTTTAGTTAGAATCAAGCCTGTGTTTAAACCTGTTGCTCCTCCATGGAGCTTAAACTTGGTTCTTAAAGTTCTTCAAGGGGTTCCGTTTGAACCGCTTCATTCTATTGATATCAAACTTCTATCACGGAAAGTTCTTTTTCTGATGGCTATTTCCTCGGCTCGAAGAGTCTCTGAGTTATCTGCCTTACATTGTGATTCTCCTTATCTGATCTTTCATTCAGATAAAGTTGTTCTGCGTACAAAACCTGGGTTTTTACCTAAGGTGGTTTCTATCAAGAATATCAATCAAGAGATTGTTGTTCCATCATTATGTCCTAATCCTTCTTCAAAGAAGGAATGTCTTTTGCATAATCTAGACGTAGTCCGTGCCTTGAAGTTTTACTTACAGGCTACTAAAGATTTTCGCCAAACATCTAACCTGTTTGTTGTTTACTCTGGACAGAGGAGAGGTCAGAAGGCCTCGGCAACCTCTCTTTCTTTTTGGCTTCGGAGTATAATCCATTTAGCCTATGAGACTGCTGGACAGCAGCCTCCTGAAAGGATTACAGTTCATTCTACTAGAGCTGTGGCTTCCACCTGGGCCTTTAAAAATGAGGCCTCTGTTGAACAGATTTACAAGGCTGCAACTTGGTCTTCGCTTCATACTTTTTACAAATTTTACAAATTTGATACTTTTGCTTCTTCGGAGGCTGTTTTTGGGAGAAAGGTTCTACAGGCAGTGGTTCCTTCCGTTTAAGTTCCTGCCTTGTCCCTCCCATCATCCGTGTACTTTAGCTTTGGTATTGGTATCCCACAAGTAATGGATGATCCGTGGACTGGATACACTTAACAAGAGAAAACATAATTTATGCTTACCTGATAAATTTATTTCTCTTGTAGTGTATCCAGTCCACGGCCCGCCCTGTCCTTTTAAGGCAGGTCTAAATTTTTAATTAAACTACAGTCACCACTGCACCCTATGGTTTCTCCTTTCTCGGCTTGTTTCGGTCAAATGACTGGATATGGCAGTGAGGGGAGGAGCTATATAGCAGCTCTGCTGTGGGTGATCCTCTTGCAACTTCCTGTTGGGAAGGAGAATATCCCACAAGTAATGGATGAGACGTGGACTGGATACACTACAAGAGAAATAAATTTATCAGGTAATCATAAATTATGTTTTTCTTCAACAAGATAAGAAATCTAGGGGTAAATTTAAATCTTCTCCTTATGTTGGAAATCAAGTTCTAATTGGAACATTTGAGGCCAAAATGTCTACACCTGCTCCCAAGTCTGCATGAAGGTGCGGCCCCCAATCCAGATTCTCTGGTAGTGGGCAGGTTAAGTCTCTTTCAGGAGCCATGGTTTTGGGAATGTTTTAGATTCTTGGGCTCTGAATATAATTTCCAAAGGTTATTGGATAGGTTTCAGGATAAGACCACTGAACAAGTTTGTCAGATTTTGAAATTTCTGGGATTTCTTTTGTTTGTCATCAGAGGTCAGGGAATAGCTGTGTCTCCTTACTGGACGATATTGTGCTACTAGCTCCATCTTTACATTTAGCAGAATCTCACACTAACAGACTGTTGTTGTTTCTTCATCAACATGGTTGGAGGATCAATGTGTTAAAGAGTTCTTTAGTTCCTCAGACAAAGGTTATTTTTCTGTGGTTCCATGAGATTTTCTCTAGCAGATCAAAGAAGATCAAAGTTGGTTTCGGCCTGTCAAAATCTCCAGTCTCTCCAGTTTCCCAATGTTGCTCTTTGTATGGAGGTTCTAGATCTTATGATTGCAGCATCGGATGCAGCTTTGTATGCTTTGACACTGGTGCAGAGATTATACTCTGTTGCCTAAGAGGATTTCAAAACAAGACAAGTCTCTATCTTAGGGCAGGATCACTAGCTTAAGTATTTTAGAATGTGGAGCTGTTTGGTGGTCTCTGACAATGCAGGGAGTTTGGGCTCCTTGGGAGCCTATAAAAAATCTCAGAACTTCATACAATTTTCAGAGCTCTTCAAGCTTCTCTCTTACTGAGAGTAGAATCTTTTTTCGAGTTCCAGTCAGACAATGTCACAGCCATGGCTTATGTCAACCATCAAGGGGGACTTGCAGTCCTTTAGCCATGAGGGAAGTTTTTCGAATTCTCTTTTGGGCTGTCTAATTTCAGCAGTACACATCCCCAGGATGTTCAATTAGGAAGCATTTTTTATCATCAGTTTCTTCATCCAGGGTAATGGTCTCTTCATCTGGAAGTGTTTAATCAGATTGTAGATCTTTGGGGTCTTCCAGAAGTAGATCTGGTGGCTTCTTGGTTAAACAACAAGCTTCCCAGGTACTTTGCAAGGTCAAGGGATCTTCAGTGGGAGTTTGTGGATGCTCTGATAGCTCCATTGTCCTTTCAGCTGGTCTATGCGTTTGCTCTTTCTGGTACTTTCCTTATGAAAAAAAAAATCTTATTCCACCCTATCTTTTTATTACTTGTGGACTCTTACCACCTTTATGAAAGAAAACATAATTTATGCTTACCTGATAAATTCATTTATTTCACGGAGGTAAGTGTACAAGAAATCCCACCCTGTTTTTTTGTTGTTTATTTTTTTTTACGTTATGGTACTTGTTTTTCTGGCTCCTTTAGTTTTTGCTCTTTATTCCTTTTCCTACCTTTTTTTCCTTGGCTATACATCAGACTAACTGCCATAGAGGTGGGAGGGATTATATAGAGCTTTTGGGGTTTGGGAATCTTTGCCTCCTCCTACTAGCAGTTAAGGTAATTCCAAGAAGTAATGGATCAGGGACTCTTACCACCATGAAAGAAATTAATTTATGAGGTAAGCATAAATTATGTTTTCTTGCCTGTATATGGGTGCGGAATTGTCCCACATTTTATCACACTATTACACTGAGCACAGTTTAAACAAGGAAATGTACCATGTTTCGGTTTGCCAAAAAAACTATTTCCTCCATAATTGGATTTTGGAATTTAATTTGCACATACCAACCTCCTACCTATAGCATGTCCTTTCCTGAAAGAGGCCCTAGGTATCTCACTCAATTCCTTTATTTGTGTACATGTATCCCTTAATACAAACCATTTTTTTCTAATAATCTTAAATATTTTAGTACTCATAGTATTATATGTGCTAAAAATTGTCAATCTGTTGGAATTATGCCACTAGATCTAGCTGGATTTTTATACAATTCTTCCTGAGCTATCATTAAGTATTGCTGGCTCTGTAGCCTCTCCTGATTTTTCCTTCATTTGCTTAGACCTACTTTGCCTTATTACTGGGTCAGATACTATTTTGTTAACACGCATTAGTTGGCATTTTGGCACACATTTAAATCCTCTCAGAGAATGGAAACTCTATGTAACAAAGTAATCTGTTGGTTTGATATAAAGATCTGTCTGTAGGGCTCCCATATCATTATATACCATTGTATCAAGAAATTATATCACTTTTCATACTAAATTTCAAAAAGGGGACCTCTCTCTCAATACATAGTTTAAGTTCTAGAAGTGTCTCTGGGGTGCCCAGACCACACAATGAAACAACACAACAAAATTAGTTAAAGGGACATTCCAGTCAAAATTTAAATGCACATAGATGAATTACATCTTTGAATAGAAACATATTTGCAATATTCATGTACTGGCAAAAATGCTTCTAGTAAAGGTTATCACTGTTTTACTGTTAACATTTTTCTCTGCACGTGCATGTGAAGCATAGCTAGGTATTGTCACTGCACCCACATTTTACATACCGCAGCTGCTCAGAGCGCCAATGGGGGTTGTAATCATGTCAGCAATTAACAAATAGAGTAATTACCAGGGGGTACAAGCACCTTAGGCTCTCTGAACAAGTGCTGTGTTTAAAATGCTGGTGCACGGTGCATACTTAAGTACACTTTTGAAACAGCTATAACTTTTATTAGAAGTATTTTTGCTAATGCATGTATATTACAAAAATGCTTATGTTCAATATCGAAATGCACCCATGTGGTTTCCAATTTTGGCTGGAATATCCCTTTAAATAATTGGTGCTTATACACATACTTTTCTTCAACAGTGTCCATTACAAGGCATGTATATGATGGGGCCAAATTTCACCCCATCGCAGTGCCCATTTTTTACATGTTATATGTACCTTCGAATATGAAAAAATTGTTCTTCAGGATTAGTTCTAATAAATCACTAAAGAAATCTATTTAGAGTATCACTATACTGCTGACCAAGCTGCGATTCTAGTCAAACCCACAACATGACAGTGTACAATGAGGGGACATCCCAAGTGGACAACAATATACTGTCATCCAAATTTTTAAACTGTTTAAGCTAAGATAAAAAGTGTGCAGTATCCTTAATATAAGATTTCCAATGTTTCACTAGAAGGGATAACACCTTGTCCTGAAATTGGGCTGAATTACTTAATATGGAGCCAATTCCAGCTAATATAGGATGCACAGGGGGGGTCTTTTAAATTTTTGTCAGGATCATGTAGAAGGCTAGGACTACTGGATCTTTTACCAACAAATAATCATACAACTTTTTGCTGATAATGCCATTTTTGAGACCCTGGTCTAACAACTTCTTAAACACCTATAGATTAAATGAGTAGGATCTCTGTCTAATTTCTCATAAGTTGCTTTATCATTTAACTGTGAAAGTGCTTCTCTATATTTATCAGTGTCCATAATGACCAGGGATTAAATACACTTTTATTATATAGACCAAAGTTAGAAATATCCAGTACTTTAGCCTCTGTATCTGTTTCTTCTGTTAAGTGTGATCAGTCCACGGGTCATCATTACTTGTGGGATATTAACTGCTCCCCTACAGGAAGTGCAAGAGGATTCACCCAGCAGAGTTGCTATATAGCTCCTCCCCTCTACGTCACCCCCAGTCATTCTCTTGCACCCAACGACTAGATAGGATGTGTGAGAGGACTATGGTGATATATTTAGTTTTTATATCTTCAATCAAAAGTTTGTTATTTTATAATAGCACCGGAGTGTGTTATTCCTTCTCTGGTAGAATTTGAAGAAGAATCTACCTGAGTTTTTCTATGATTTTAGCCGGAGTAGTTAAGATCATATTGCTGTTTCTCGGCCATCTGAGGAGAGGTAAACTTCAGATCAGGGGACAGCAGGCAGATTAATCTGCAAAGAGGTATGTAGCAGTTTATTATTTTCTGACATGGAATTGATGAGAAAATCCTGCCATACCGTTATAATGTAAACTCAGCCTTGAATGCAGTAGATGTAGCTGATATCAGGCTGTCATGTATGTATATTTTACACTTCAGTTTTCTGGGAAATGGTACTTCTCTGGCTTTTAAACTGTATACATAGACTTAACCTATTTTGCAGGGACTTGCAATAGGTTTTAAATGACAATTAATTATTGAGGTAAAACGTTTTTTTTGCTGGCATGTAAAAACATTTTTTTCTCTGAGGTACTGGGTGAAAAAATGTTTTGGGCACTTTTTTCCCACTTTGGGCACTGTTATGTGTGTGGGGGAGGGGCCATTTTGGTGCTTTCACTATGCATCAGAAAAACTCAGTCAGAGGTTCATTTTCTTCCTGCATGATCCGGTTCATCTCTACAGAGTTCAGGGATCTCAAGAGTCTTTTTTGAGGGAAGTAATCATTCACAGCAGAGCTGTGCTGATTGTATTGACTGTGATATAAAAAACGTTTATTTGTGTATTTTTTTCTGCTGCCTGGGTTAGTTATCATTTGCTGAGGGGAACAATCCTTTGCTAAAACTGTATATTCTGACAAAGATTGATGCTATAACTTAATTATTTTATCTGTTATAATATTTTCTGTGCTTCTTAAAGGCACAGTTCGTTTTCATATTATTTGTAAATTACTTTGAAAAGTATTTCCAAGTTGCTGTTTATTTGCTAGTGTGTTAAACATGTCTGATTCAGAGGAATATCTCTGTGCTATATGTGTTAATGCCAAAGTGGAGCCCAATAGAAATTTATGTACTAAATGTATTGATGCTACTTTAAAAAATAGTCAATCTGTACAAATTGAACATATTTCACCAAACAACGAGGGGAGAGTTATGCCGACTAACCCGCCTCACGTGTCAGTACCTGCATCTCCCGCTCAGGAGGTGCGTGATATTGTAGCGCCGAGTGCATCTGGGCGGCCATTACAAATCACATTACAAGATATGGCTACTGTTATGACTGAAGTTTTGGCTAAACTACCAGAACTAAGAGGTAAACGTGATCACTCTGGGATGAGAACAGAGTGCGCTGATAATGCAAGGGCCATGTCTGATACTGCGTCACAGTTTGCAGAACGTGAAGACGGAGAGCTTCATTCTGTGGGTGACGGTTCTGATCCAAATAAACTGGACTCAGACATTTCAAATTTTAAATTTAAGCTTGAGAACCTCCGTGTGTTACTAGGGGAGGTATTAGCGGCTCTGAATGATTGTAACACAGTTGCAATCCCAGAAAAAATGTGTAGGTTGGATAAATATTTTGCGGTACCGACGAGTACTGACGTTTTTCCTATACCTAAGAGACTTACTGACATTGTTACTAAGGAGTGGGATAGACCCGGTGTGCCTTTCTCACCCCCTCCTATATTCAGAAAAATGTTTCCAATAGACGCCGCCACACGGGACTTATGGCAAATGGTCCCTAAGGTGGAGGGAGCAGTTTCTACTTTAGCTAAGCGTACCACTATCCCAGTGGAGGATAGCTGTGCTTTTTCAGATCCAATGGATAAAAAATTAGAGGGTTACCTTAAGAAAATGTTTGTTCAACAAGGGTTTATATTGCAACCTCTTGCATGTATTGCGCCTGTCACGGCTGCAGCAGCATTTTGGTTTGAGTCTCTGGAAGAGACACTTCAATCATCCACACTAGATGACATCACACACAAACTTAAATTCCTTAAGTTAGCTAATTCATTTATTTCAGATGCCGTAGTACATTTAACTAAACTTGCGGCTAAAAATTCAGGATTCGCCATTCAGGCACGCAGAGCTCTGTGGCTAAAATCCTGGTCAGCTGATGTTACGTCTAAATCTAAATTGCTTAATATTCCTTTCAAAGGGCAGACCTTATTCGGGCCCGGCTTGAAAGAGATTATTGATGACATTACAGGAGGTAAAGGTCATGCCCTGCCTCAGGACAAGGCCAAAGCCAAGGCTAGACAGTCCAATTTTCGTTCCTTTCGTAATTTCAAAGCAGGAGCAGCATCAACTTCCTCTGCACCAAAACAGGAAGGAGCTGTTGCTCGCTACAGACAAGGCTGGAAACCTAACCAGTCCTGGAACAGGGGCAAACAGGCCAGAAAACCTGCTGCTGCCCCTAAGACAGCATGAATTGAGGGCCCCCGATCCGGGACCGGATCTAGTGGGGGGCAGACTTTTCCTCTTCGCCCAGGCTTGGGCAAGAGATGTTCAGGATCCCTGGGCGTTAGAGATCATATCTCAGGGATACCTTCTGGACTTCAAATCCTCTCCCCCAAGAGGGAGATTTCATCTGTCAAGGTTGTCAACAAACCTAACAAAGAAGGAAGCGTTTCTACGCTGCGTACAAGATCTTTTATTAATGGGAGTGATCCATCCAGTTCCGCGGTTGGAACAAGGACAAGGGTTTTACTCAAATCTGTTTGTAGTTCCCAAAAAGAGGGAACCTTCAGGCCAATCTTGGATTTAAAGATCCTAAACAAATTCCTAAGAGTTCCATCGTTCAAGATGGAAACTATTCGAACAATTTTGCCCATGATCCAAGAGGGTCAGTACTTGACCACAGTGGATTTAAAGGATGCTTACCTTCACATACCGATTCACAGAAGTCATTACCGGTATCTAAGGTTTGCCTTTTTAGACAGGCATTACCAGTTTGTAGCTCTTCCATTCGGACTGGCTACGGCTCCAAGAATCTTCACAAAGGTTCTGGGCACTCTTCTGGCGGTACTAAGACCGCGAGGAATTTCAGTAGCTCCGTACTTAGACGACATACTGATACAAGCTTCAAGCTTTCAAACTGCCAAATCTCATACAGAGATAGTACTGGCATTTCTAAGGTCGCATGGATGGAAAGTGAACGAAGAGAAAAGTTCTCTCTTTCCACTCACAAGAGTTCCCTTCCTGGGGACTCTGATAGATTCTGTAGAAATGAAGATTTACCTGACAGAGGACAGGTTAACAAAACTTCAAAATGCATGCCGTGTCCTTCATTCCATTCAAGAGACCAGAAATTCTCTTCTATGGTGGCTTTATCGGCCACATCTGTCCAGGGGAATGCCATTCAGCAGGCCAGACTGGTCAATTGTAACAACAGACGCCAGCCTACTAGGTTGGGGCGCTGTCTGGAATTCTCTGAAGGCTCAGGGACTATGGAATCAGGAGGAGAGTCTTCTTCCAATAAACATTCTGGAATTGAGAGCAGTCCTCAATGCTCTTCTGGCTTGGCCCCAGTTAGCAACTCGGGGGTTCATCAGGTTCCAGTCGGACAACATCACGACTGTAGCTTATATCAACCATCAGGGAGGGACAAGAAGCTCCCTAGCAATGATGGAAGTATCGAAGATAATTCGCTGGGCAGAGTCTCACTCTTGCCACCTGTCTGCAATCCACATCCCGGGAGTGGAGAACTGGGAGGCGGATTTCTTAAGTCGTCAGACTTTTCATCCGGGGGAGTGGGAACTTCATCCAGAGGTCTTTGCCCAAATACTTCCACGTTGGGGCAAACCAGAGATAGATCTCATGGCGTCTCGACAGAACGCCAAGCTTCCGCGCTACGGGTCCAGATCCAGGGATCCGGGAGAGGTCCTGATAGATGCCTTGACAGCACCATGGACCTTCAGGATGGCTTATGTGTTTCCACCTTTCCCGATGCTTCCTCGATTGATTGCCAGAATCAAACAGGAGAAAGCACCAGTGATTCTAATAGCGCCTGCATGGCCACGCAGGACTTGGTATACAGATCTGGTGGACATGTCATTCTGTCCACCTTGGTCGTTACCTCTGAAACAGGACCTTCTGATTCAGGGTCCTTTCAAACATCAAAATCTAACTTCTCTGAAGCTGACTGCTTGGAAATTGAACGCTTGATCTTATCAAAGCGTGGTTTTTCTGAGTCAGTTATTGATACCTTAATACAGGCTAGGAAGCCTGTCACCAGAAAGATTTACCATAAAATATGGCGTAAATACCTATATTGGTGCGAATCCAAAGGTTACTCTTGGAGTAAGGTTAGGATTCCTAGGATATTGTCTTTTCTACAAGAAGGTTTAGAAAAGGGGTTATCCGCTAGTTCCTTAAAGGGACAGATCTCAGCTCTGTCCATTCTGTTACACAAGCGTCTGTCAGAAGTTCCAGACGTTCAGGCTTTTTGTCAGGCTTTGGCCAGGATTAAACCTGTGTTTAAAGCTGTGGCTCCACCATGGAGTTTAAACCTTGTTCTTAACGTTTTACAGGGTGTTCCGTTTGAACCCCTTCATTCCATTGATATAAAGTTGTTATCTTGGAAAGTTCTATTTTTAATGGCTATTTCCTCGGCTCGAAGAGTCTCTGAGTTATCAGCCTTACATTGTGATTCTCCTTATTTGATTTTTCACTCAGATAAGGTAGTTCTGCGTACTAAGCCTGGGTTCTTACCTAAGGTAGTCACTAACAGGAATATCAATCAGGAGATTGTTGTTCCATCCTTGTGCCCAAATCCTTCTTCGAGGAAGGAACGTCTTTTGCACAATCTGGATGTAGTTCGTGCCCTTAAATTTTATTTACAGGCAACTAAAGATTTTCGACAAACGTCTTCCCTGTTTGTCGTTTACTCTGGTCAGAGGAGAGGTCAAAAAGCTTCTGCTACCTCTCTCTCTTTTTGGCTTCGTAGCATAATTCGTTTAGCTTATGAGACTGCTGGACAGCAGCCTCCTGAAAGAATTACAGCTCATTCCACTAGAGCTGTGGCTTCCACTTGGGCCTTTAAGAATGAGGCCTCTGTTGAACAGATTTGCAAGGCTGCAACTTGGTCTTCGCTTCATACTTTTTCCAAATTTTACAAATTTGACACTTTTGCTTCCTCGGAGGCTATTTTTGGGAGAAAGGTTCTTCAGGCAGTGGTTCCTTCTGTATAAAGAGCCTGCCTATCCCTCCCGTCATCCGTGTACTTTTGCTTTGGTATTGGTATCCCACAAGTAATGATGACCCGTGGACTGATCACACTTAACAGAAGAAAACATAATTTATGCTTACCTGATAAATTCCTTTCTTCTGTAGTGTGATCAGTCCACGGCCCGCCCTGTTTTTTAAGGCAGGTAAATATTTTTTAAATTATACTCCAGTCACCACTACACCCTTGGCTTCTCCTTTCTCGTTGGTCCTTGGTCGAATGACTGGAGGTGACGTAGAGGGGAGGAGCTATATAGCAACTCTGCTGGGTGAATCCTCTTGCACTTCCTGTAGGGGAGCAGTTAATATCCCACAAGTAATGATGACCCGTGGACTGATCACACTACAGAAGAAAGGAATTTATCAGGTAAGCATAAATTATGTTTTTTTTATCAGAAGATTGTACACTCATATTATTCTGATTATTAAAGAAAGCCTTGAGTCTATCATCAAATTGTAGGAATCCGGTTGTTCAGTAGGGCAGCACAATAACAGTAATTCTCACATGGTGAAAACATTGAATACAGACTTAATATTGTAAATAGTGTAACTGAACACAGCCTTTTTACTCTTCTGAAGAAATAATGTCCCGGTACTCGTGTGATATACTGCCTCGTGCCATCTTGAAAGTCTTTAGGAAACCTTCTATCCCACTTATAATCCTCCTCTTTCCTTCATCTTCATTTATCTTTATACACAGTTAGATGTAGGTTGGAGTGAAATTCATTTTAATAGCTCTATATCATAGTTCTTTAACAGAAAACAAAACTAAATAAAGTGACACTTATTTTTAACACTGAGAGCATAAAACAATAATATTTTTATTTGCTATCAATGTATAAGACGTAAGCATGAATGGTGAGTAGTATTTAAAGGCTCATGATAAACCATATGTTAAATCATTTGAAAGTGATGCAGCCTATATGAAAATAGAAAAAGACTACAAGATATTGCATGAACTTCTATATGTAAAAAGAAGGATTCCAGGCTGGATGCTTGCCTGTGGTCTTGTAAGGGAGCTTCTTTTCGAAAAGTTTACTGTGAAATCTCCCAAGATCATGACGAAATCCCATGAGATTATGGTAAAATACGCTAGATCACCAGAAAGTAACACGTGATAATGCTAATTGACTTTTTGTTGTTGTTTTTTTTATGATGCACGTGTATGTAAAAAGTGGAGCTGAATGGCAACTGGTCACAGAACACCTGCTTTGGTGACTTGATCTTAGATTTAAAAAAAGAAAGACCCAAGTATATCGTATAAAATGTTTTATTTCTCACAATTGTATCTACTATACATGAGGATTTATGTTGTGTAAAATATGCATTTAAGATTTAATAGAGGTCCAAATGACCAAGTTCTGGATTATTAGAGCTCTGTTGGTGTCATTACTGAGTTGAAATATTAAAGTTATCATTTTTCTGTAAGGATATAATTTGTATTGGAAAGTTCTAAAGTTTTACTTATAATAAAGCAGAAAAACAAATATCTTCCATATAAGATTCCTGCTTAATAGAGGAGGTGGAACTTTCAGAGTCTGTATAATCAGTTGATAAAATTCCAGAGTCTCTTGTTTGTAGCCATACCCATTTACTGCCTGTAGCTGCTTTTTATCAGATCTCAGATATATCAGTGCTGCCACCGATAGTGATTCCTATTTAAAGAATAGTAATAATGAGGGATTGCCTGGATTAGAGTTCCTTTTGCTATTTAGAGTTCACAGCCAATCAGATAAGAAAATAGGCTTCAAACCCAGAGAATTCCCCATTAACTTTAAATCACTATTGTCAAATTGAGGCCATTAGTGGGGCCCGTCTAGGGTAATATCACTTCCTGCTTTAATATCTTATCAGGTGCACCACATATGCATTGCGGTTGCTAAATTACAGGAAAAATATGGCTGCCTTTCAGATATCAATGGAAAATGTTTTTCAGCTTTTGTTTGTGCTTGTCAGAATAATTGAGTTTCCTCAATCAATGATTCATAATCAAAAATGAATGCTTTATAATAGCACATAGATTGTGATACTATCAGTTTAAACATTCAGGTGATCCAAAAACTCCTGACCTAATTATGTTATATTCCAATAATTTATAACATCAGAATGGTGTGGTTTTCACTTTCAGTTTTTTAATATAATCTTTATGCTTCTCAGATAAACACGTTTCATTAATCTAATTGTCTTTTGTATTACATCTCTTTATCATTTCAGTGTGTTTGGCTTTCTTTACTATTTCTAGAAAAAATATGTGATAAATAGATAAAAAAACAAAGCTGTTGCAAAGTAATACTTAAATAGTAACTCTGGCCTGTATTTGTTTTACTTGCTGTTGAATAGGTATTTCCCTCATCAGTGTCTTTCTCCCCCCCCCATATATATATATATATATATATATATATATATATATATATATATATATATATATATATATTTGAAATGGTTGTTGAAATTCAATCCAGTGATGTGCTGTGAATTGCAAGGTTTACTTATGTTGACTTTCCCTAATACAGGGTAGGGATAACTGACCGAACAATTGACGTATGCTTTTTTCATAAGTTTTAAACTGTGCTCTAAGATCTGCCCAATGGACAACAGCAGCTCTCATTCCCTGTCCTTTTTTTGCTGTGTATGATGTGTGGTTTATGAGGGTACTTAAAGGGACATTCAACACCACTTGGTTTTGTGTAATAAATGTGCTTGTCATAGAAATGCCACATAGCAACTTCAGCTAATGGACTGAGGCTAACTCTCAGCTGGTTGTATGCACCGTTACCTGTCTGTTGTACACTGTGCTAGTTAAGATGATCCATACTGCCCTAAAGTACATCATAATATGTATGTATTAATCTTACATTCCCTTTAATCCCTTAAGGATCAAGGTTTTTCCCACTAAAGTGCCCCATACATATAAGACACAGCTTTTTAACTGACAAACAGACCTTTCTATTGATTTATAAAATAAGAATAAATAGGAATTTCATACTGAAAAATGGGGGGGGGGGGGGGGGGGATTCCGCCAAATAGAATCCGTTATGTTGTCCTGGTTTTAAGATTGCCCCATGTGTCTATGTTTCAAGTAATTTATAGCAAATATAGGTGAAATACTACAAAGATAGAATTATTGGTTCAACGCTAAAATTTGCTATGCTTGGACTGTAAGCTAAATAATGGTCACCCAATTCAAAACTGCTTCACAAAAGTATATATTTGTAGAATTTAGACACCCCAGGATATTTATCTAGATGCATTTTGGCACATTTTGTTTAACCCTTTTATGGTCAAGGGCAGAAAATAAAATTTAGGGGTAAAAACACAAAAAAACACTTTACTAAAATATAAAAAAAAAAACTTTAACTAAAATAAAAGGTATGTATTTATCTATATAAACTCACCGGCCACTTTATTAGGTACACCTGTTCAATTGCTTGGTAACACAAATTGCTAATCAGCCAATCAACTTAATGCATTTAGGCATCTAGACGTGGTGAAGATGACTTGCTGAAGTTCAAACCGAGCATCAGAATGGGGAAGAAAGGGGATTTAAGTGACTTTAAACGTGAAATGGTTGTTGTTGCCAGCCGGGCTGGTCTGAGTATTTCAAAAACTGCTGATCTACTGGGATTTTTATGCGCAGCCATCTCTAGGGTTTACAGAGAATGGTCTGAAAAAGAGAAAGTATCCAGTAAGCAGCAGTTGTGTGGACGAAAATACCTTGTTGATGTCAGAGGTCAGAGGAGAATGGGCAGACTGGTTCGAGGTAATAGAAAGTCAACAGTAACTCAAATAACCACTCATTACAACCAAGGTATGCAGAATACCATCTCTGAACTCACGTTTAACCTTGAAGCAGATGGGCTACAGCAGCAGAAGACCACACCGGATGCCACTCCTGTCAGCTAAGAAAACGAAACTGAGACTACAATTCGCACAGGCTCACCAAAATTGGATAATAGAAGATTAAAAAATGTTGCCTGGTCTGATGAGTCTTGATTTCAGCTGCGACATTCAGATGGTATGGTCAGAATTTGGTGTAAACAACATGAAAGCATGGATCCATCCTGCCTTGTATCAACGGTTTAGGTGGTGGTGGTGGTGTAATGGTGTGGGGGATATTTTCTTTGCACAATTTGGGCCCTTAGTACCATTTGATCATGGTTTAAACTCCACGGCCTACCTGAGTGTTGTTGCTGACCCTGTACACTGTACTCCAATGGCCTCCACAGTCACCAGATCTCAATCAAATAGAGTACTTTTGGGATGTGGTGGAATGGGAGATTTGCATTATGGATGTGCAGCCGTCAAATCTGCTGCAACTGCGTGATGCTATCATGTCTATATGGACCAAAATGTCTGAGGAATGTTTCCAACACCTTGATTAATCTATACCATGAAGAATTAAGGCAGTTCTG